>NC_059379.1:6937500-7237500 GCF_019703515.2 Myxocyprinus asiaticus | reverse complement strand
TGGGGAACACACGCTGTCCGACAAGACTGGCAAAGTGTCTACTTAAATGTCATATTAGATGTGAGATGACCAACTTAATGTACAAAATCATGATATACCTGTTGCTGTAAACGAATGTGGTGTTGATCCCAAACGTTTAACAAACCTCAAGAAGCAAATGTCTGTTGTAAGAGGCATATCAAATGAGTGGACAGATATGATGCGTATGTGTATTAATGCGGGAAATCCAATTTGTGCAACTATCAGAAAAATACTAGACCTTTTGACTGAATGCGGCAGTTGTATTAGAATTGCTGACATAATCTGTATGTGTATGTATGTGACTGATTTATGTGTAATCACAGTGTCCAGAAATGACCAGACTGATGTTTGTGAAATTATTTAAACACTAGTTGATTACATTCTTGAGAAAAAACATTACACAGTACTTCGATGCTGTATGATGCCAATGTTCTCTTTTACTGAAATAAAAACCCAAAACACTTAAACCATCTGATTTATTCTTTTGTGGATGCTGAAGTGACAATATGTCCGAAGAAATGAAAAATATTTATTACACACCTTCTAACCCGGGTTCTTTAGGAGGTAAAAAATGTTTAAAAGATGGTGTTTTAAAAGAAACGGGTGTTCGTTTAACTGATAAACAAGTTTTGGACTGGCTCGCCGGTGAGGATGCTTACACACTACACAGAACTGCCCCTCTAAAATACAAAAGGAATCGGGTTTTTGTCTATGGTACTGATATGCAGTTCCAGGCCAATCTAGTTGATATATCTGCATACGCCAAGGAAAATGACAACAATCATTTTCTGCTGACGTGCATAGATCTGTTTAATAAATATGGATGGACGCGTGTGTTAAAAAACAAGAGCGGCGCCGAGGTGACTAAAGCTTTTGAATCTATACTGAAAGAGGGACGTGTGCCACACAAATTACAGACAGACAAAGGAAAGGAGTTTTTTAACAAGCATTTTCAAAGCATGACAAAAAGGTACAACATCACACATTTTGCACCCGCCACAGAATTAAAAGCCTGTGTCGTTGAGCGGTTTAATAGAACCTTAAAAGGTAGGATGTGGAGGTATTTTACAGCTACAAACTCCAAACGCTACATCAATATACTTCAAGACATCACGGATGGATATAACGTCAGCTATCACAGAAGCATCAAGATGAGACCAGTTGATGTGAACAAAGAAAATTAATCTGTGGTGTTTCATAATCTATATGGGTCTAGTGGGGGTTGCGGTGTCACCCCAAAATTTAAATATAAAGTTGGTGACATTGTTAGAATTTCTAAAGTAAGAGGCCCATTCACAAAAGGGTATGAGTAAAACTATACGCAGGAGTTTTTCACTATAACAGTGTGCATCCCACGTGACCCACCTGTCTACAGATTGTGTGATTATGACAGAGATGTCATCGATGGCGTTTTTTATGAGGAGGAATTAGAAAAAATATTTGTGAACAAAAACAAGACATTTAAAGTGGAAAACATTTTAGACAAGAAGAAACAAGGCCGGAAAACGTTAGTGTTGGTTCTCTGGCTCGGATGGCCTGCAAAATTTGCATCTTGGATCGACCAGAAAGAATTGATTGATGTACAGAAGCCATAAAAACAAAAGACCTACTTAGGTAGCACACATTCATGTAAAAAACAACCATGACTGAGGGTGGATTTTATGTCACGCTGCCCTGCAACGCCTCATTATCTGTTTATCCGTAAAACCGCATATCTAGTTATACAACCAGGTTAGCAAGAACTATAAACCTAAAAGGAGAATGGCAAGTTGGATTGATCGAATTTGAATATCCTGTGTCATGGTACACATTTAATGAGGAAGATGCTGCGTTCATTCTCAACTATGGTGAAACAACGGTGACATATAGTGAGAAACACATCACCGACTACCCTGTTGAAGGCAAAGAGATAGAGATTTTCATCAGCAGCGATCAAAAGATATCAAATGTACCTTACAGGTTAAAGACTGGATATTATGATGACATCATTTTTTTGATCAGGGAGATCAACGCAAACCTGCCATCGCAGGTGAGTCTTGGTTATGACCATGTTAAAAACAAAGTGTTTCTGAAAGCCCCTCCGAAGATGTCACTGACATTTTATGGAAAGTTGGCTAATATTTTAGGATTAAAACCAGGGGTTGCTATAGAAAGTAGTAACCAAACTCATGAAAATCATAGTGTTGGGTACAAGCCTGTGACGTATGCGCCCTATCAAGCAGACATAAATGGTGGGTTCTACACCATGTGTATCTACACAGATGTTATAGAATATCAATCAGTTGGTGATCATCATGTTCCGCTACTAGGGTGTGTACATATAGACGGTGAGAATAACAAGATTGTTAGTGTTACATACGACAGACCACATTACGTATCAGTTAATAAATCGTCCATCACCGAGATAACCATACAAGTGAAAGACGATCAAAATCAAGACGTACGTTTCAGTTACGGGAAGGTGTGTGCTAAGCTACACTTTAGAACTGTGAAACAATTTGTTTAAAAATGGCATATTTCAGCAATCACAATGCCGACCCCATGCGTTATGTGGCCTATTACCAGAATCAGGCCAGCAATGGACTCCCCGGCTATGCCAGGGGCGGGGTTATGTATGGAGCTGGTTTGGGGGGAATGTTTAGAGGACTCTTTAGAATGGCTATACCATTGCTAAAACGAGGATTTAGCATAGCCAAGCCACATCTTAATCAGCTGCAAAAAACATACTAAGTGACATTGTTAGCAACACATTATCACAGTCTTTTAATAACAACAGTACTCAAGACGGATCCAGGCTAATGGTGATGGCTCGCAAAAGAGAATCTAGACCACCAGGGGTGCGGAGGTGTGGCCAAACGCAGAAGAAAACAAAACATACACCTAAGAAAGCGTCAGTCGTAAAACGCAAGCGCAAGGAGACAACAAAACGTGCTACATCAAAAAGACCAAAGAGCTCTGTTAAAACAATATTTTAGATCATGGCTAAAGAGTGTTTAAAAATCGAACAGGATCTGTTCACAGTGACGTTGACTCAAACTGCTATTGAAAAAAAAATACTTATATAGAAGTACCACCATTATCAGCGATATCGAACTCATCACCTTTGGAGTTTTTTATCACGGGGACTGGAGAGGATTATGTAGACCCAAACAACACATTGGTGTTTTTGCGTCTCAAAATCACTAATGCTGATGGCACAGATATTGCAGGTGGAGCCCCACTGGGTCTTATTAACTATGCAGGGGCAACAATATTTTCACAAGTGGATGTGTCGCTTGGAGACCGTCTTATATCACAGAGTTCTAGCATACATCCTTATTGATGCATAATAGAATGTCTTACCAATTATGGTAAAGATGCCCTTGAAACGCTTTTCTCTGCAGGGCTCTTTTACAAAGACACGGCTGGTCATATGGATGTGGTAGACCCCGCTGGGGGTAATCGCGGTCTGACAAAGAGAGCGGCCTTTACCAATGGCAGTAATGTGGTTGAGCTACTCACACCTGTTCACAGTGATATTTTCTTTCAAGAAAAACTGATGCTTAATGGGGTGGACATTAAAATTCGCATGATGAGAGGTAAAGATTAATTCTGCTTAATGAGGAGCGATGCTGTAGCCTATAAACTAAACATCCTGTCAGCCTCACTATTTGTGAAAAAAGTGTCTGTATCACCAGCTGTGAGATTGGGGCATGCACAAGCACTGCTCTCAACAACTGCCAATTACCCCATCGACAGAGTGTGCCTGAAACGCTTCTCAATTCCTGCAGGCTCACGTGTCTACAATCAAGAAAACTTATTCTTAGGAACTCTACCAAAATCTGTTGTTCTAGCGATGACTGATAATGATGCATTCACAGGATCCTATAATAAAAACCCATTTGCATTTAAAAACTATGACCTATAATTTTTGGCCATTTATCTGGACAGACAACAGCCCCAGCGAAACCTCTGCTGCCTGAATATGAAAGTGGTTCTGCAGTGCGGGAATTTTACCAGTTAGCGTTGGCTTCTGGAAATCATCTTAAAAATCAGGCTCTATCTATTGATAAGGGAGGATTTTCTGCATGGCTATACCCTCTACGCATTAAATTTCACACCAGATGAGGAGTGCAGTCAGCATATATCGCTTATCAAGTCTGGAAATATTAGACTAGAAGCTCGGTTTAGACAACCACTACCCCGAACAATCAACTTAATTGTTTATGCCATATTCAACAGCATCATCGAAGTGTCAAATTGCTGACAGATCCTGGTTGATTACTGTTAATATGTAAAAATGGACACTGTCCAGCTTATGACTATCATGGATAAGATCTCATGTTACATCCATTTTCTTGGTGTACTCCCGTGTGACTAACTACCAAAAGACCCTTTAAGAAAATTACCATCAATGGTTATAATCAACACACATCATTCAGGACTACCAGGTGAACACTGGTTAGCCATCTACATAAATGAGGATGGTGTGGGGTGTTTTTCAACAGATTTGGTAATAAACCAGATTACCCCCGTTTTCTGCCGATTATCAAAAACTTTCTAAACCGCAATTCTAGTGTGGTACAGCATTCATCAGTGCAAGTCTAAGATTTTTCATCAGAGACTTGTGGTCAGCTTTGTGTGTTCTTTCTCTACCGACTGGCAAAGGGGTATGATTATGCTTATGTGCTGAAGCTGTATACCAATGATTTTATTAAAAATGAAAAAAAGGTGTCATCTTTTGTGAAAAAACTAAAATTAAAACAATCTCATAATGAAAATGTTTTCAAGTGTGTTCAGAGAGGTGAAATGTTTATGTCTTATGCTTAATATTTTAAATAAAACAACTAAAGAAATTTCTTCTTTTGACTCTTTATTATACATACAACGCATTCAACAATACAGATAATAACAAGATCAAAACATGAGAACACAGAACATACAAAACTCTGAGATTAAAAACTTAGCCACTGACTCTGTTCAAGAGTGGGTGAAATGAATACATGTCCATCTGAATAATTTGAATGTGTTGATGGTGAACTCAGGTGTACTCTCTGTTTTGTACTCTTCTTAGATGAGCTGGTTATAGTCAGTGTCGATTTGGTTTTGAAAGAGTTAATTGCATGTCTGACATAATGATTTGGTACCGTTGAGTATGGTATGTTTAAAGTAGCAAAAGCGTCCATAAACTCGTTCCATCCAACAGGTCTCCAGCATCAACAATCTTTTGTGGAGCCGTAACACCTTTAACTAAATCGAGCATGTGTGAACCAGGGATTGTTCTACCTTTAAACACAAACTCACCCGACTCAGCCCAAGAAGTGACATCTTTAGTTTTAGACATTTTATCTAAAATGTAACGAACGTTTTTTTACACTCCTCTGTGGAACATTCTTCAAAATGTCATCCACAACATTATCTAAAACATCCTGGACACTTACACCGACCGTCGCGGGTGGGTCTTCTTTTTCTACGTGGTCAGGCTGTGGAAGGGTTAATGTTAATGTGTTGATTTCCCTATCCCCTTGTCTAGCAAGTGTTAAAAATCGCTGTAAAGTATTTGTGTACAGTTTTTCCTTTTCATAATTGTCCAAATCAGATCTGTGCAAATTACTTCTTATAGTCATGTCCAAATCATTCTCCACAACCTGTTGAATAGACTCGCGGGGGTACCAGACTTTAGTTAATGCAATTGATGCTGTGGAACTAAAAACATCTTCTCTGCATACTCCATCCCCAAAGTTATCTAGAAGCAACCAAGCTGTAGATAAAAGGGATTGCGACGCTTAAGAGGGGCAGAAGAAATCCACCCTGTTGGTTTATCAGCTGTCTCTTTCTTTTAACCCCAATCTTCTTATCTGCAACAAATTTGATCTCGCTTTTCCTCCTTCTTAGCTTCTGGTATTGTTGTGATGTGAGTGGTATATTGCCGTAGAGCACATTAAAAGCTACTTCACACAATGTCACAATGAGCTCGTCTGTGGCAGACTGTAAAATAATCCGTCTCTGTTTGGGTGTTGCTTTTAATAATAATTTTAAAAGAGGCATGTTTCTACAAAGTCTAGCTGACATTTTCACCGTCCAACAGTTTTTTCACTACCTTCTTTTCTGGAGGTATACCTCAGGATGTGTTGAAAGTAAATCTGTTCTGAGCCGATAGTGTTCGGGTGTTTTTGTTTTATAATCAATCATCAGGTATCCGAAAAGTTTATTGGTTGCATCTTGATAGCATTCCATAAAAAACAAATTTGTGTTCCCGGGATACATTTGCCTTCCTAGTACATTGACCTGATTGGTATCTGTGGGGTTTTTAAACAACATCAGATAATTTGTGTTTAAGCTGATGGTCCTGCTGGATTTACCCAGGCAAAATAAATTCTGTACAGTATAAATAGCACTAAGATTTCTGTGGTGAACATACTGTGTGAACACCTTCTCCACCTCATTGCTTCCACTGGCCTCTTTCATCAGGTCATCAAGGATCAGTAAATTAGTTTTGTTGACGGGGAACAAATCATCATCATTCAGAGTCTGTGGTAGTCCTTCAACAAATTAAATTTTGTACATGTTCAACAATTTGTCATACAATGGTTGCCAACAATCATAAATATACACAATATTTTCAGTTTTTTTAGAAATCAACCGTACAGCATTTTGCAACAAAATTTTTACAAAATATGACTTTCCTGAGTTTGAAGGGTCACTTATCACACATGAAAATGGATGCTGTAATCTGAAATTAAAACCATCTGTGTCTCGCACACTCCTATGTTCAAAAAGATTGTCAGAATCCATATGGGAGCGTGGTGAAATCAGGGAGCAGCACACGTTTGTTGTACAACACCTTAAACTTTTTAACGACTGACCTGTTGTGTAGTGTGAAGTGTTTTTTATTTCTCACAATAGTGTCGGTGTATGCCAGTATATGCCGACTATTATCTTCCCCCATGACATAGTGATCAACAAGTCCAATCAGAGTGTCTAACCTAATGGCTTTTGAGTTTACAGCATTGAGAGTGATACCCTTGGCTTTCATGCAGACTTTACCCTCAACAGTGCGGTAGCCATGTGATTTTGGGCCCCCTGAACAAAACTCTACAATGTGATCCCCATCCCCAACCTCATCAGTCAGATTACTGAGGTAAGGCCCCAATGGAGGCTCCCAGGTGCTGTCTCTAGAAGTAAAGATGATGCTGTCTGTGTCACTGTACAATAGCCTATCCCCCAACTTATCCATTAGTTCATACAGTTCTAGATGCACATGTGCAGTTGTAAACGCACCAAGAAAGACATTAATGTCACGGGTCTGACCAGCTTTCCCGTCCGCGTAACACCACTGAATTAGTGCAACAGTGACATTAAGACATTAAACACAAGAAGTGTTTAATGTCATAACCATCATCAAAAATGTGCTGGGCAAGCTGTTCAGGGTCAACTGTTGAAAGTTGCTCCGTACATGGCCAATTTTTTGCTCATAGAGAATCGTCCCCAAAGTGAGTTCAGCAGAAGTTTATTAATAGACCGGCATGCAGGGATAAGACTTATCTTGTCAAGATTCAGTTTAATCCCCTCTTTTTCAAAGTAATCGTCAATGTAAGATTCTTTGTCTGCATCTGTCACAACGTGCGTGGTGAATCCACTGGCCTCTTGTTTGTACTGTAAAAATGTTTTCCTCATCAGTGTGTCTACATGGGGTGGTCTGATTCTGCTGATCCGCACATGTACGGCAGAGCGGAAACATAAGCTTGCCACCAGTCCTATAGGGAAGGACGGGGTGAAGCAGTTTTCGCGGGGGCAGTACTGTGGCTTTGACAAATCCATAATAATTGTCAAGAGGTTCAAAATCCTTGAAAATTATTTGGGGGTGTCCTATGGGCTAGCATTTCTTGGCCTGGCAAAAGGGGTACAAATTTGTAAAGTCTACATATCGTATTTTTTCGCCATTGTCAGCTTTATGATACAGCTTATACGCATTAGTACTACCACCAAATAGAGCGTTGCATGGTTTCAATCTTTCAGGATGTGTGTAAGTGGCCATAAATGCCATCACATCAACATCAGTCTGTTTAGCAGTGTTCCAAGCACACTCCCACCTCACTTGTCCTCCAACCCATATGCTTGCTCTAAAATTTCAACCTTATCATCAAACTGTCTTCTGAGTGTGCCATAGGGCAGTTTTGATAACGGGTGTAAATGGTTAGGATTATAACAACATTCATGCCCGTGAAACATACAGCCGATGAATTCGAGAGCCTTTTTTACACCGTCCTTTTCATAATAACCATCAAGATGTTTTTTCCAATCACCATCTTGTCATGGTTTAATGCATGCTGAATGTCTATGCCGCTTGTTGATTTAACATATTCAAGCCATTCAATGGAAATGTTTGAGTATGTCTTGTTCTGACTGGTGTACGCATTGTTATGGGTCAGAGCTAGAGAGTCTTTTGGTAGGAAGTGGGTTTTATAACCTGCCATACAACATGCTGCTAAAGTGGTGCATCTAAATGGATCAGGTTTGGTACACTGTATGAATTCATCGCGGTACTTCGTGCAAGCCTCCCTGAGCAAAACGACATCATTCTTGCCATACATAGCAAGTTATTTTTTAAAATCAAACACTGTACCTGATACTGTAACATACCACTCATCAGACAGAGCCCTCTCTTTGTCAGACATTGTCTCATAGCCATAGAAATGCCTGTCCAGGTATGGGCCTATGTAATTCTCATTTTCTAATCTGTTGAAATTGTGCAGAAAATAACCTTTCTCTGCACAGGTTAGATTTAACGCAGCAGATGTCATGGACAAATGCATAGGGATGAATGAATAACTGTCAATAAAGCGCTGCTTGAACGTGTTGTCATACATTAAAATTATCCGACATCCTTGCATCGTGATTTTAAGTGTG
The DNA here is from genome assembly GCF_019703515.2 of Myxocyprinus asiaticus. NCBI lineage: Eukaryota > Metazoa > Chordata > Actinopteri > Cypriniformes > Catostomidae > Myxocyprinus > Myxocyprinus asiaticus. The sequence continues at coordinate 7,228,590 of NC_059379.1, read as the reverse complement.
AGCCCAGCTTTTGTGAAATATTCCAAAAGTATAAAGTTATCAAAACCAGAAGCATTGTGGGCAACCCATGCGAAACTCTGATAACGTGGATGTCTAAACCTTTTAACAAGTCGTTCTATACAGTCTGGACCAGCGGCTGTGAACTCCTCCCCTTTAAATGTAATGGCGCAAATGAAGTTTGCAACGTGTTTACCATTTACGTATTGCGTCTCAAAATCATAGAATATGTACTTGTCGCTAGGTGCCTCGAGCTTTATTGGTTGTATAAAGCATTGATGTACACTGTCATTAATCAATTCCTCGCCACAATGGATACACCGATCGGCTGCACACTTGTGTGGTTTGGGGTTGGTGGTACTGACATGATAATGTCTATTACATTTTTGGCAGTATTTTGTAACAGCACACTGTGCTAACTGTTGATCAAATGGTGGTTGCTTATGCTCATCATAACAGTAGTCAGATTTGCAGTACCGCAAACAGTCGCTGCATTTCTTTGTTTTGACGGGGTACTTATAACAATCAGGACCATTGCAGATATCGCAGACGTATTTGCAACGATGATCTCTACGGTTAGTAAAACCCTGGTAGCAGTAGTCACACACATATGAAGTACCTATGAACACATTCAACTTCTTAAACATAAAATAGTGGCCATCGTGCAGGTACAAGAACACTGTCTTGTGATGATGAGCGTCATTGGATGTATACTTCTCCAACACACCAGTGCATGACCTATGGAAGACCAATATTTTAATGTGTAACATCCGTTCAAACCGTGTGATATCATTAAAAGCTATCTTATGCTGTTCTGAATATCCCGCCATCTTCTGCATCGCCGCTGCTATAGGTTCTAGATCTGTGTGTGGTTTTTGAGGGTTTAGAAATTGTGCCAAGCAGATTGCAAAACACAGATTATTTTATGTGTTGATGGGGCAGAACAGATTAATCCAGTTTCTGGTGATCACTTCGTTATGGGCAAGATCATGTATCTTTCGATACACACCCCTTGTTTACTCCTTGCTATAGTCACATTTAGATCCAAACTATCATCAACCCGCACTTCAGAGTTACTTTGCATAATCTTTTCAATCTGATTTGTGAAGACATCCACGCTGTAATCATTGCTAGGTGACAAGACAGTGTTAACATCAGTGGTTAGACTATGACCTCTCAATGTTATGTTAATTAACCCGTCATACCCAGCCAAAAGTCTGGAAAATGACACTATTTCGGACAAAATATCATGCAAAAATATAGCGTAGGCTGCTAAATCTGTGGCAGATATCACACGCAGATTTATATGCCGACGTATCTCCAAACTATTGAATCTGAGTCTCGGGACCACAGTATAACCACCAATGTCACCACCCTCTCTTACAAACATGTCAATATCAGTGGGTGTTAATCCCATTTTTGGTGCTGTAGGATCAAATAAATGATACGGATGGTTATCTGTACCCTCGCCCATCTGGTGAGAATTGAAAACACTGTCTAAAGCTGAATTTGGATCTGGTTGATCATCTGACATTGATCTCACAATGTTTAATAATTCTAGGAATATACCAGTTGTAGAATCAGATCTATCAATCTCCTCCATTGTCTGAATTAAATAGAGCAATGTTTCTGTGTTGCTGCACAGTTCAAGGGGGATCTCATTGTAGTCGCATTGTCTAAACCTTGCTGCTGGCCCCTGATCACAACCATCCGACTCCCGACAACGTTTTGCCATTTTTAAATCAGATCTTTTTTTTATTTAAACCACACTTAGGGGTGTACACTTAAAATAACTAAGGATACAACTAAGGAAATTAAGCTAGACCCATACAGTAAAAACAAAAACAGTACCGAAAACATCAACTATTACTACCAAACTAAAATGACATACAGTGGGGATAAATGTTGAAAAATAGATGGTATAAAAAATACACAGTTAAAAAAATAACATTTTTACAACTTTTTTTTTAAGCATGACTACGACCTGCTTTAATAAGACCGTTGTCAGGTTTTGATCGTGGCTGCTCATTGGCTCGCCCCACCATGCAAATGCTGTGTCGCTATCACTTGTTTTATCCAGACACCTTGTTGTTGTAGTGTGGCCGTCACAGAATGTTTATAATAATCCTGCTTCTACTCAAAGTTATCCAAGCGCTCCTCAATGATTTTGAAACATCTCTCAGTGGCTTTAATACGTCCCTCAGTGCCGTTAAAATATCCTTCAATGGTCTTGAAACTGTCCTGTAACAGTCTGATTATGTGTTGATTGTCTATAACGGGATGTGATCCCCGTCTGTAAGCCTCCTGATTTGAAGGCAGAGCCTCAGGGTCGGAATCTGCTGCAGACACCACGCATTCATGGATTGATCACCCCGTTGTGTTTCTTTAGGTATCTGGGAAAATGCACAGGCGTCCCACGATTCTATCAGTCCATCACCCAAGCTCCGAACATCATTTACATCGGGTACTGCATGGTCATCCACAACCAACTCTGTGAAAAAAAAAAGAGTTAGGGAGGATATATGAATTAGGAAAAAGATAAAATAATGTTTTTAACATATTTATTTATGTAGACTTTGAGAAGTCGTACATATTGTTATACAATTTAAGATTTCAAGCCAACATCAATGTTTGTTCACAAACTTTAGCATCTAGTTACACACACACACACGCACACACACACACATACCAGCTGATGGTCTGAGTGAACGTCTTGACCATTTCCGTTCTGGTGTCTGTGGTATGAAATCAATATCTCTCACACCCCCATCAACCGGAGCGTGCACCTGGGCAACTGTAAACGCTTTAAGTCTTTTTGGCTTTGTTGCAATGCCACGGCCGCTAGCCATCACAGTGTGATTTTCACTTCCAGACACGCCGATCTTGTTTACAAGGTTTGATAAATCTTCTAGAAAAAAGAACACATAACATTTTAAACAAATCCAGCAAATCATGTAAATAATGCTGCATTACAAACACTTACTGAGCGGCGGGATGTTCGTACTGTCTCGCGGAGACGCACGCTCTGATGTTGAACTATGCCCGGATTCGGCCCTGCTGGAAAATATTAAAAATATTATCATTCTACACATTTACAACACACTATACATAGACATGTAACGTATATAATTAGGGATACGTACCACTCGCAGGGTTCAGGAATTGAATTTCCTCAACAACGTCAGGAAAGTCTACATCATCCACAGCACCTGGAGCGTTAGAGATCCTGTTTAAGCATTGCATCAGAGCCGTGACTCACTTATAAATAAATGTTCCTCATAATAATAATACGAGATAATAAAACACACTTACTGTTAAGATAGACAGCCATCTTCTCTTGAAGTACGATTATGTTTCAAAATAACAAAACTTGCCGGAAAAAAGTAATTTGAGAATGAAGATTCACTTATATCTCAAAGACGCTAACACAACTGTATGGTTTGATACTGACCGGTGTGTCTGACTCCGTTTTTAAATACCACATGTACACATCTGGGGGGAATAAACTGTGAAAAGCAGGGCTCACACTTAAAATCATTAATATAAACACACCATAAACAATCACTGACATCCGACGACTGGCCAACACATCCCTGGAAGATCATGTCCAAACATGTTTTTTAACATGTCCGGACTATCTTCTACCTGACAATCAGGGGTGACAGGAGGTCATAAATCACGTTACACATACCTGTCAATCAAGGGTGACGGGGGGGGGGGGGGGGGGGGTGGGGGGTCATAAATCACATGTCATAAATCAATCAATTTGACATTTTGACACATAGTATAGGTTATAACTACTTACATCGCATCTTTAGAATTCAGATGTTCAAAAAACATTAAACAGAGCTGAATGCTACAAAATCATTCAGTTTCTTTATTTTTGAGCTACTAACCCTTAGTTGTGAATGAGTGATTATAGTGAGATGTCTCTCTTTTATTTGCCAAGTCGAGTACCTTTTCCATACCAGCAAGGCACTTGACCTAGTAATTTACCATACGCTTTTGTCTGGCCATTTAAAAACAATTTTGAGTGCCTTATGACTGCCCTTATACCTTGATTTCATCCAATATCAATAACTGTAATATACTGACGACCTCCACACTTGGCCTTTGTGTGATTTCTTTAAAACTCCTCTCATTAAGGACTATTGCACTTAACTATGGCAATACAGTACATACTTTCAGAAATACTGTTCATTTGTTGTTTAGAAATATCTTAACAGTGTACATTAATTATCAAAACAAAAACAACATGATTTAAATAGCAGATGTACAGTAAGTAACATTGTCATATTCAATGTGTCAATGGTCTTTTGCAGTCTAGCATTCCACTTCACAAATATTCAGGAAGTCACAAATATTCTGGTGTTTAATTCAGTGTTCCCCTGGCTGGGTTGAAAGTATGAGTAATGATGGCTGGACGCTGTTAGCTTATAATTGTGCAGCCTGGGCTGTAACTCACTCTCATCTTTTATGGGAAGTATAATCAAATGGTCACTCTATCGCCACAATAAATCACATACTCTACTTATCGCTTTGTGCTCATTTTCATTTCATAACCCCAGCTGCTCTATGCAGTCAGTGATGTATTGAAAAGACAAACACCAAACCCAAAATGAAACAATAAAAAGAGATTAAATGTACAATCATTATTCACTTGGGCAAATTGACAATACTTCTCCACTGTTTTTAATATTCTGTAAGCATTTTTTTTTTCATCATTCTTCAAAGCCACACATTATTATAGCAAGGTTATATCAAGAAATGTGTCTTATATTCTCAGATTCAATGGCTCATGCTCTAAGTATCCCACATATCCTCTTTTATTTCAAACCAGTCCAAGGTTTTTTGTCCTATCTATAACAATTTTGGTGCAAAAATTTGGCATGCATGTAGTCTAGAGTCCCTTTGTATAGAATCATTAATAATAATAATTCCTTACATTTATATAGCACCTTTCAAAGCACTTTACATAGTATAGGGGGACTCTCCTCAACCACCACCAGTGTGCAGCATCCATCTGGATGATGCAACAGCAGCCATAGTGCACCAGTATGCTCACCACACACCAGCTATTGGTGGAGAGGAGAGAGTAGAGTTATGGAGCCAATTAATGGATGGGGGATTATTAGGAGACCATGATTTAGAAGGGCCAATGGGGGGGAATTTGGCCAGGACACCAGGGTTACCCCTTACTCTTTATGAGAAGTGTCCTGGGACTTTTATTGACCACAGAGAGTCAGGACCTCAGTTTAACATCTCCTCCAAAGGACAGTGCCTTTTTACTGTATAGTGTCCCCATCACTTTACTGGGGCATTAGGACCCACACAGACCTCAGGGTAAGCTTCCCCTGCTGGTCTCCCTAATATCTCTTCCAGCAGCAACCTTAGTTTTCCCCAGCAGGTCTCCCATCCAGGTACTGGCCTGGCTCAACCCTGCTTAGCTTTAGTGGGCAACCAGGCAAGAGCTGCAGGGTGATATGGCTGCTGTGATAAAACATATTGAACTTGGGGTGGGCTATTTTACTTAAACAGCTGTAAGTCCTGAACTAAATAACTAATTTTGATTAAATTTAGTACATGTAGCCTGTAACAATTTTGGTAGCGCTTCGCCAATAAACTCAGAAAGAGCTATGGGACCACTGGACCACTCAAATTGTTTATGCAAGGTCTCTGACCAAGGTCCTAGCACAATCAAATTTCTAATACTGTATGGCAGCTACTGTATTATCCACAGTGTTGGGTAATGTTACTTTTAAAAGTAACTCGTTATAATATTGCGTTACTCCTTAAACAAAATAACTCGATTAATTAAAAAGTTATTTTTTATGGAAAGTAGTGTTACGTTACTTTTGTGTTATTTTTGCGTTACTTTTTTCTCACAGCCACTTTATCTTCTGCTATGCTATGCATTCCATACAAAGAAGCCATGCATTGTATACACATGCTAGCTACTGTACAACACTCATGTGAAAACAACATAGTAAACAAACAGATATTTAGAAAGTAGGTCTTCAAATCATATGCATAATAAAGAATCAATAACATGACTATGCATGATTTGTTCTTCCATCAACATTGCAGACAATATGAATAATGAAGAATAACCACTGTCTACCTTAAGCAGCAAAGTCCAACACTTTAACTTGCATCTTACTGTATATGTCATCATGTGCTGTGCCCATCGACCATGTCAGTCAACTTAAGATGTTTTTCAAAAGTCAGGATAAAATTCAGTGGAGAATGCCAGCCTAACATGTTCAAGGAATGTGTCTGATAATAAAATAATATTTTTTTTCACTTAAGTCATCTCAGTGCAACTTGTTTTGAGTTGATCCACGGTGCGTACAGACACCACAACTTCAAAGGCGCATGCTGATACAACTTGAATAGAATTGTTTTTAATCCTACCAAAATATCATAAAAATGGTTTGTTTCATTAATCAAACTACTTGTTTATCATAAAACAAAAATGCAGAAACTTTTTAGAAACTAAGACATTTTCTCTGTGTACACAATCGATGTAGAACGTTGCTCAGAGCCACTTATCCAATGTCAGCTTTTCTCATCCCATTCTCCCAGTTACTGGGAGCTGTAACACAGAGCAGTTCGGCTGCATAAGTCAGTGAATTGAGCGAGTATTTCACCCTGTGTATCATGTCATGGCCAGTGGAAGACTAGTTTTATAATCCCTCTGCCTAAATGCGTTTTCTGATTTTTTAATGAGGTGTGTATTAAAAGGTGATTGGCTCTTTCACCTGCAATGCGGGACTTCCTTTCTACATCCATCGACTGTTGGGTGCTAGAGCTTCTTGGTTGGTGACTCGTAACTCGTCTCTGCTAAATAGTCTCTGGCCTCACAATCTATAGAACTACAGTGCCCATCATGCACTATGTTTGCACATTTTTACTCCTGATTTCTCGCAATACGAAAAGTAGAGGTGTACACAGGCAACACGTTACTTTATTTAAAAAGTAACTCCAATATTATGGTCTAAAATAAAATTAAAAATATTGTGCTACTTTACTCGTTACTCGAAAAAGTAATCGGATTACGTAATGTGTGTTACTTTTAACACGTTACCCCTATCCAACCAGCTTTCAGCAGTGATTAGGTAATGTTAACAATGGTGGATTGTAATAGAAATTGGTGGGTCTATTTAAGGGCTGAGTTTGAAAAAAACATGTAAAGTTTAATGCTGTTTGAACATAAGGTGGCACTATAACAGAGAAAAAAATGCATTCAACTTTATGACTTACAATTTATTTGATTAATATGCACATATATTTGTGAACAGATGTTGGTAAAAAGAGTGCAGTCACTGTCACAAAATATGCATGACAATTTTATGACATTATGGGCTCAAGGCGTTATTGGACTCGCAGCTATATTTTAAAGCCATTTTTGTAATCCAAATCTATTTGGGGTCACTCAGAGCATTTTTCTTTATCAAATCTGCCCTGATGGGGTACCAGTTGTGTGATGGGGGATCATACTGTACCATTACTGGTGTTTTTCACTCTGATTGGGGCCAATAAGGCAGCATCTATTCAAGGAAAAGAACACCTTGTCCTCTGGCAGTGGGTACTCTTTCATGGGTGTAATTACCTTTGATTTAAAGATGAAACACAGAACCTATTATTTAATATAACTGCTGCTAATGGCGGAAAATTGTACTAATAATCTCATGGTGGAGTTTATAGTTGTTAGAAGTGGAAGCAGCAGGAAATGGATGTTAGGGGAATGTGGTGCTTCACTCAGGGAGGATAGACATTGACACCCATTCAGAGGAAATAAAAATATTGCCCAAGATGTTGACTTTTCATTTCTCATCAGACTACACGGGGTAGATCCTCCAAAAAATAAAATTCTGCCATCATTTATTGTCACATCATCATTTACTGGGCTGTTTCAAACCAATACAACTTTTTTTATCTTTCTTTCTTTCTTTCTTTCTTTTTTCTTTCTTTCATTCACACATTTTTTGGTGAAATATCCCTTTAATTACAGTCTCAATTAGCTCTGCATTTAAACTTGTTGCTGACTAGAAAAAAAAAAAAGAGATCTCATTTGTAAGTTTTTATATTCAATGGGCACCCAACAGCAATTCCTTGGTGAATATATAAGGTATATTCCTTGGTATTGTGTATATATATATATATATATATATATATATATATATATATATATATATATATATATATATATATATGTTAGTGCAATATAATTTATGTTGTGTGCTTTTGTTTTTGTTTTGTTTTGTTTTTTGACAGAAGTTGGGTTTAAAATAAGATGCTTCGCATGAACCCATTACTAGCACAATAATGGAGGACAGTTCGCTGAGCTATTTGAGATGCCATTCAGCAGACTTGATTGAGCACTGCTCTAAAGACACAGGTGTGATTGCTTCAATAGCCACATTACCACTGGGGAAACTCAAAACCATTTTTTCCAAGGGCTGAAAGTTTGACAATCCAAGATCACATTGATATATCATTTCCACCACAAATAAAATGCAAAAAAAAAAAAAATAAAAAAAAATAATAATAATAATAATAATAATAATAATAATAATAACATAATCAAAATCAATTAGTATATACAGTGGACCCACGATTTATTTGGACACTTAAGCCATACTTAAAAATGTAAGAAATGGCTTTTTTTTTTTTTTTTTTTTTTTAATAACACATTTTTCATACAAAATATTTATAAACAAAATTTGTTCTGTTTTAAGATATAAAACTATACACATATTGCTCTAAATTTAAATGTAGCCCTTTCATACTAATAACTGGGTAGAGCAGTGTCACACATATGTGTTTCTGTAAAAGCCAGTTATGTTATAAGCTGTCAGATTCGAATCGGCTTTCGTGCCGACACAGGCTACGCTGGTCAAGCGTCTGTAGTTTATATTCGCAACAGTTTCTCATACAGTCTTCTAAACCACAGAATACGTTTATTTTATATACACACATCAAACTTGTCACCAAAGTACTATGATAAAAAGTTTACAGCTCTTATACGCACAGTCAATACATCAAACATGATCTTCCTCCAATGCGTGCTGCCATTTGTTTACATTAGCAGCGGTTGTCATTTGTCAAACAAACAGCTACTCAAAGAGTCTTTTCAAGCACATAAAATGTTTATTTTTATGTTTAAAATGTTTATTTATTATTATACAAATCTATAAAATGTTTATTTTATGTAACAAATTGTCACCAAAGTACCACGATAACAGTTCACAGCTTGTGTATGCACAGCCATCATATCTAAATGGGATCTTCCCATGAACGCAGCCACATCTACTTAATAGGTGCATATGCAGTATTCATTCACACAAACAGCAACTCAAACAGTCTTTTCAGGCATATAATATGTTTGTTTTCTGAAAGAGACAGCCAAACTATCACAAAAGCACCACTATCACAGTTTAATACTTGTACTGTATACTCACAGATGCTGATCGAGCATGATTATCCATGCTTGCAGCCAAGTCTGTTAACATTAGCACTTGTAACACACACACACACACACACACACACACACACACACACACACACACAAACTTTTTTTGTATCATTGTGGGGACTCTCCATAGACTTCCAAGCATTTTATAGATTTTATACAAATCTAACGATAATTTCTATCCCATAACCCTAACCCTACCCCTAAACCTAACCCTCACAGAAACCTTTTTGCAGTTTAGTATGTTTACTAAGCCATTTCCCTCATGGGGACCACTGGCTGGGTCCCACAGTGTAGGTCATCCAAGGTTTTACTATCCTTGTGGTCCCCACAATGTAGCAAAAAATGTACACACACACACACACACACACGTTGGTACTCCTATCATTATGAGGACTCTCCATAGACATAATGATTTTTATACTGTATAAACTATCTATTATATCCCTTAACCCTAACCCTAAACCTAACCCTCACAGAAACCTTTTGGAATTTTTACATAAAAAAAAAAAAACATTGTTTAGTATGTTTTTTAAGCTGTTTGAATTACGGGGATACTAGGGATGTCCTCAGCTTTATAGCATAATACCCTCATAACTACTAGTGTATAACCTAAAAAAATGTCCTCTTAAACCACCAAAACCAAAACACACACACACGTTGGTGCGGCTATCCTTATGAAGACTCTCCATAGACATAATGATTTTTATACGGTACGAACTGTAGATTCTATCCCCTACCCCTAAACCTAACCCTCACAAAAAAACTTTCTACATTTTTACATTTTCAAAAAAAAAAAAAAATAAATAAAAACATTTTAGTATGGTTTTTTTTAAGCTGTTTGAGTTATAGGGACACTAGAAATGTCCTCATAAACCACTTTTATAGCATAATACCCAGCAAAATTACCAGTTTGTAACCTAAAAAAATCATCCTAGTAAACCACCCAAACCAGCACACACTTTCCCAAGGGCTCTTCTTCCTGCTACGACTTCCTTGAGTGGCGCTCCTTCTGCTGTCTCCCTGGAAACATGAACTCTGTCATTATAAGCTAAGTTACCACATCATCTAATGACTGTTGACTTACCTGAAAATGTACCATCTTCAATAAAGCTCCCGGTACTGGGTTCAACTGTCCATCTGTGTCTGTGTTGTGTCCTGACAGAAGACTAGACCTCAACCATGGACCCAGTGGGAGCCGATCTAAGCATCTTCGATGAGACGATAGAAACCCTGGTGAATCAGCTGCGACAGACATTGCTTGCTGCTGCTACAGCAAACGTCCCAGTAATACCTCAGCAAAACCAGAACGATACCTCTGCAGACACGGCGTCCACTACTTCCGCTACTTCCGCATCTTCTTCTTCGATGTATGTTCCCAGTCCCATGGCGACACCAGCGCCCTTCTCTGGCATGGCAGAGGACTGCAGCAGATTTTTACTGCAATATTCTCTCTCTATGGAGATGCAGCCTGGCAGATTCACCACAGATAGAGCTAAAGAGGAGATTAATTCTCCCCCCACAGAGAATGCCCCACGGGTGGCCATCACTTCCATGGCTCCTTCCTCCTGGCCTTCCACGTCTCCTTCCTCCCGGCCTCCCACGGCTCCTAGCTCCACGCTTCCCATGGCTCATTGCTCCAAGCCTTCCATGGCTCCTTGCTCCAAGCCTTCCACAACTCCTTGCTCCAAGCCTTCCCATGGCTCCTTGCTCCAAGCCTTCCACAGCTCCTTGCTCCAAGCCTTTCACAGCTCCTTACTCCAAGCATTCCACGGCTCCTTGCTCCAAACCTTCCACAGCTCCTTGCTCCAGGCCTCCCACAGCCTCGCCCTCCAGGCCTCCCATGGCCAACAAGCCAATGCCCATGCCTGCCACGGCCAACAAGCCAACACCCACGTCTGCCACGGCCAACGAGCCAACGCCCAAGCCTACCTCAGCCAACGAGCCAGCATTGCAAGCCTCGTCCATCCCAGAGCCAGCTCCAGCCCTAGAAGAATTTTCGGGGGGGGGGTTGGGGGGCACTATGGTTCCAAGCCCCCATCTACAGAGACCACTTTCTCCCCAGCCTCGGTGGTCCTGGAGCCTTCCACCCTTCGAGCCTCCCATGACCATCTGGAAACGGAAGAGGAGAAGAAGGGCTGGTAACACTTTATTTTGATGGTCCCAAGTAGATATTTAACTGACTATAAGTGACTTATCAACTGGCTTGCTATAGCTAGTAAACAGTGTTTCAACAAACATTCAGTAGACTATCAATAGCCTGTATAACAGCAGCAAAATAACAGCTTATCGACTGACTTGCTATAGCTAGTAAACAGTGTTTCAACAAACATTCAGTAGACATTCAGTAGCCTGTATATAGATCTCTATTAATGACCTACTTACATTATCATTGAGAACATCAGTTCATTAAAAGGTCATTAATAAAATATATATACAGGCTACTGAAAGTCTACTGAATGTTTGTTGAAACACTGTTTACTAGCTATAGCAAGTCAGTCGATAAGCTGCTATTTTGCTGCTGTTATCAGAATCAGCTTTATTGCCAAGTATGCTTACACATACAAGGAATTTGTCTTGGTGACAGGAGCTTCCAGTGTACAACAATACAAAACAATACAAAAACAGCAGCAAGACACAGATAATAATAAAAAATAATTATACACATACGTACATACACTGACACACACATACATACATACATACACACATACAAACATACACATACATAGTGCAAATCTAATACAAATCTGTTATCTGTTATGTACAGTGCAAATGCAATCTGTTATGTACATTGGACATTTTTTTTTTTGTTTGTTTGTTTGTTTGTTTTTTTTTAAGAGGAATGAAATGGCAGAAGGGGTTGGATGTGTTGGATAAATATAAAAAAAGACTAAACTGTGTATTGCACATAGTTATTGCTCAATGGGGCAATTAAACTGTTCATGAGATGGATAGCCTGAGGGAAAAAAAAACTGTTCCTGAGCCTGACGGTTCTGGTGCTCAGAGCTCTGAAGCATCGGCCAGAAGTCAACAGTTCAAAAAGGTAATGGACAGGGTGAGTGGGATCCAGAGTGATTTTTCCAGCCTTTTTCCTCACTCTGGAAGTGTATAGTTCTTGAAGGGGGGGGGGGGGGCAAGGGGCAACCAATAATCCTCTCAGCAGTCTGAACTGTCCTTTGTAGTCTTCTGATGTCTGATTTCATAGCTGAACCAAACCAGACAGTTATTGAAGTGCAGAGGACAGACTCAATGACTGCTGAGTAGAAATGTATCAGCAGCGCCTGTGGCAGGTTGAAATTCCTCAGCTGGTGAAGGAAGTACATCCTCTGCTGGGCCTTTTTCACAATGGAGTCAATGTGTGTCTCCCACTTCAGGTCCTGTGAGATGGTAGTGCCCAGGAACCTGAATGACTCCACTGCTGCCACAGTGCTGTTTAGAATGGTGAGGGGGGTCAGTGTTGGGGTGTTCCTCCTAAAGTCCACAATCATCTCCACCGTTTTGAGCGTGTTCAGATCAAAGTTGTTTTGACTGCACCAGACAGCCAGCTGTTCAACCTCCCTTCTGTTCTGCAGACTCATCATCATCTCGGATGAGGCCGATGACAGTGGTGTCGTCTGCAAACTTCAGGAGCTTGGCAGAGGGGTCCTTGGCGATACAGTCATTGGTGTAGAGGGAGAAGAGTAGTGGGGAGAGCACACATCCCTGGGGGGCACCAGTGCTGATTGTACAGGTGCTGGAAGTTACAGAGTTACCCCTGTCTCACAAGCTGCTGCCTGTCCGTCAGAAAGCTGGTAATCCACTGACAGATAGACATGGGAAGAAAGAGTTGGTGTAATTTATTCTGGAGTATAGCTGGGATGATGGTGTTGAAAGCCAAACTGAAGTCCACAAAAAGGATCCTTGCATATGTCCCTGGTCTGTCCAGATGTTGCAGGATATGATGCAATCCCATGTTGATTGCATCATCCACAGACCTGTTTGCTCGATAAGCAAATTGAAGGGGATCTAGAAAGGGTCCAGTGATGTTCTTCACGTGGGCCAACACCAGTCTCTCAAATGATTTCATGACCACAGACGTCAAGGTGACAGGTCTGTAGTCATTAATCCTGTGATTTTTGGTTTCTTTGGGACAGGAATAAGGATTGAGCAGAGTATCTTCTTTTAGCCACTCTGATTTCCTTGTTCAGTGTGTTCCTGGCCTGATTGTACAAGACTTTATCCCCACCCCTGTAAGCATCCTCTTTGGCCTGAAGAAGCTGCCTGAGCTCTGCTGTAAACCACGGTTTGTTGTTGTTGAACTTTAAATAAGTCCTAGTAGGAATGCACATATCCTCACAGATACTGATATATGATGTAACAGTTTCTGTGAGCTCATCCAGATTGGTGTCTGCAGCCTCAAAAACATTCCAATCCGTGCAATCGAAGCAGGCTTGTAGTTCCCGCTCAGCTTCATTGGTCCATCTCTTTACAGTCCTTACTACTGGCTTGGTTGATTTTAATTTCTGCCTGTAGGTTGGAAGAAGATGAACCAGACAGTGATCAGAGAGTCCCAAAGCTGCTCTAGGGACAGAGCGATATGCATCCTTTGTTGTGTAGCAATGATCCAGTATGTTCCTGTCTCTGATGGGGCATGTAATGTGTTGTTTGTATTTGGGCAGTTCACGTGTGAGATTTGCTTTGTTAAAATCCCGAAGAATAACAATATCTGAGTCTGGGTATTGTTATTCTGTGTCTGTGATTTGATCAGTCAGCTGTTGTAGCGCTGTGTTCACACACACGTTTGGCGCGATATACACACTCACCAGAATAAACAAGGAAAACTCCCGCGGTGAGTAGAAAGGCTTACAGTTAATAAAGAGCGCTTCCAAATTAAGACAGCACATCCTCTTTAACGTTGTTACATCTGTACACCAATTTTCATTGATGTAAAAGCATGTTCCACCACCTCTCGTTTTCCCCGTTAACTCCGCGATGCGATCCACTCTGAACAGCTGAAAGCCCGGCAGATGTAACGCGCTGTCTAGAATGGCTTCACTCAGCCAGGTTTCTGTGAAGCACAAGGCAGCAGAGTTTGAAAAGTCCTTGTTTGTGCGGGTGAGGAGATGTAGTTCATCCATTTTGTTAGGAAGAGAGCGGAGATTTGCTAGATGAATACTCGCAGCACTGTTCGAAAGCCGTGCCGACAGAGCCTGACCAGCGCACCTGCTCATCTCCTTCGCCTGCGTCTCCCGAATAACACAGCTGCACCTCCGACTAAAATGTCCAGCAAAACGTCCGAATATTCAAAAACCGGGAAAAGGTTGTCTGGTATATTCTGTCGAATGTTCCGCAGTTCGTCCTTGGTAAAACTGACTGGAAAAATATTACTAAACACAGGACAAGCAAATGAAAACAACAAAAGAACTGAAGAGCTACACTCCGAGGCGGCCATCCGCGGTGCCATCTTATACAGGCTATTGATAGTCTACTGAATGTTTGTTGAAACACTGTTTACTAGCTATAGCAAGCCAGTTGATAAGTCACTTGATAAGTCACTTATAGTCAGTTAAATATCTACTTGGGACCATCAAAATAAAGTGTTACCGAAGGGCTCCAACTCCCCTATCACTGCCCATGCTTACGACCACGGAGGTTGCCCCCAGTCACTGCCAGTGCTCTTGACCATGGAGGTCAGTTCCCAGTTGCTGCCAGCTCTCTTCGAGCCTTCCATGACTCCACCCCTCGAGCCTCTCATGGCTCCGCCTGCCTTCGTCGAGCCACTCACGGCTCTACCTTCCATGGCTCCACCCCTCGAGCCTCTCATGGCTCTGCCTTCCATGGCTCTGCCCCTCGAGCCTATCACAGCTCCACCTTCCATGGAAGTTATGTGACACCCCGTTATCTCGCATTTGCATGTGGTATGGACAAAAGTGTCCAGAATGTTTAATTCGGACATTTATTTAAATGTTGCTTCGAGCATATGGCTGAACCCAAAGCTATGTATTAATAAGTCCCCTTTCTGCTGGACAGAGTGGATTGTGAGGGAGGTTAATACGCTCGGTGACCTACAGTATATGAGAATGGAGTGTTGAGATCCTTTGAAAATATGGTTCAACATTTTGGGATTCCCAGGTCTCAATTCTTCAAGTATTTACAGCTGCGCCACCTACTCCGTACTATTTTTGGGAGTAGCATACACCCACCTAGAGTGGCAGATACTCTGGGAGTGGTTTTTACTGCTTTCGGAAAAGGTAATTCAGAGTCTGGGGGATGGAGCTGCAACTTCTTTCAAGAGATTATAGGAGAAAGATTTAAACTTGGTATTGGAGGAGGGAGTGTGGGCTAAGATTCTAAAAAATGTCAAGTCTACATTTAGAGATGCAAGGGTGCGCCTTATGCAATTTAAGATTTTACATCGATTCTATTGGACCCCTCTAGATTGTATAGGCTTGGTCTTAAAGACACACCCACCTGCTGGCAATGCCAATCATAAGATGGGAACACATCCCATGTTTTTGGTGGTGTGCTAAGATCCAAGAATTTTGGTTGAGGGTTCAGAGTTTTATGTGTGACGTATTGGGCAGTCAAATTAAATTTTTCCCCAGACTCTGTATTTTAGGTGATGGGGCGGTCATTAATATAGGGGATAAATGCATAAAAAATTGGGTCCTAGCCAGTGTTATCACCAGCAGACAGATTATTCTTGGGGGATGGAAGTCGGCTGGAGCGCCTTCATTTCAAGAGCAGTGCACAGAGGTAGGGAGGGTAGCGGCATTCGAGGAAATTTCATGTAGAAGACTAGGCAACTTAGATTTATTTAATAAAAATGCGGCAGCTATTTGGCCATTTTGGTGGGCTCTCAGGGAGGGACAGTGGAGAAAGAAGTGTAGTTTTAAATGTGTGTGATTATTATTATTATTATTTTATTTTATTTTATATATATGTATATATATATATATATATATATATATATATATATATATATATATATATATATATATTCAGTAATTAAATAACATGAACTATCCAGATGCATCAAACTGAGCTTGACACTATCATGTTGCAAAAATCTGTAGGGACAATTCTTTATGGTCTGGTTAGGTGGTTTTCTTATTGTTCTCAAGTAATGTAGCAACACAAGCTATACAAAACCTATACAAGCTATACGAGGCCTCACTGGTGTAACAGAATCCAAATGTAATGTGTGGGCCTTGACTCTTTTGAGGGATATGATATTGTGGTACGGATTCAGGCTATGCTAACAAGCACCTCTAGAACTTGATATATCTGCTTCAGTCATCTAGTGGGCAGTTCATGTCCCATAGCAACAGTGTCATACTTCATGCTCGTGAATGTGTGTGTTTGTGCAGACCGCTGGATATGAACCTGATATTCTTTGATTTGAAGGTCTCTTTTTCTCTGAGGTAATATCTGTCCCTGTATGGCCCAACATAATAGCTGCTTACTACTTTAAAACTGTGGAATTTACAATGTTAATGCTAAATCAATATCATATTGTTATAAAAGCATACTCTGAAATCCATTGAACTACATAGAGTCCCCATGGTACATTTTTAAACTTTTTTATAATGTGACATTAAACATGCTTGATATCCTGTGAGATATTTCAAACAAGGTGAATACCAAATTAGATTTGACTGTCTGTCTATCTCTATCTGTCTATCTATTTATCTATCTATCTATCTGTCTGTCTCTCTCTCTAACTGTCTGGGTGTTTGTCTGTCCATCCGTTCATCTGTCCGTCCATCTGTCTGTCTGTCGATCTTGCAAGCACTGTAATTACAGTATGGAAATGATGGTTCATATTTTGAAATGTACTAATGATATACTAACATCATTACCACCATATATCCTCTCAAAGACCTCTATATCTTTTAATTATCATTATGGGGACTGGAAGACCTGCTTATCGTTAAGTTAATTATGATTAATAATCCTGCCAAGTGAGGCATACAGCCAAAGTCATACATGGATGTCTGCCAAAACCAGTGCAGCACTGGTTACTAAAGATGCCCTACAACCACTCATCTCAGATAAAATCAAATATAACTGGCAAAGTAAATCTCTAACAGTCCTTGCAGATAGCTACAAATCGGAGGTCCAAAGTTTATCTGATTCTATTATGCAAAACGCTGTTGCTAGAAATTATATCTATCCTGTATGATCAGAAATGTACAGCTTTTAACCCTAAAGTCAACCACCCAACAACAACTAATTGGTACAAGATGGCAACATTTTAAAATATCATATGACTTGGCGCAGATAAAAAGGAGTTCTAAATAAATAAATAAAATAATTAATCTTTTATTTCTATGTTAATGGTAACAATTTGCTGTTGTTGTTTGCTGAAAGACACTGGCATCCGCAGGACAATTTTTAAACAGTCATAATAGCCTTCATTTGGGAAGACTTTAAACGGCCGAGGAAACGCATGTATGAATGTGTTTCTTTAATTCGAATTCACGTTCTCATCTGCTATTAGTGTGACCTATTATTCTCCATAAAGCCCTTAACTTATTCTTTTCCAGTTGCAGCTCCCTAACAGTGGATTCCAGCTTTTACAATGGGCTATAAAATAATTGGTGTCTACATTATACATTGCAGCACTCTGGAAGGTAAATTATCACTTCATCTGTTTGAGAAAAATTGACCAGACCAGCCCATCTGGCATCTGGCTGCCCATCTGGCACCAACAATCATGCAACGGTCCAAATCGCTGAGATCAAATTTTTTCCCCATTCTGATAGTTGATGTGAACATTAACTGAAGCTCCTGACCCATATATGCATGATTTTATGCACTGTGGCCACATGATTGGCTGATTAGATAATCACATGGATGATTGTTGGTGCCAGATGGGCTGGTTTGAGTATTTCTGTAACTTCTGAACTCTTGAGATTTTCAAGCACAACAGTCTCTAGAATTTACTCAGAATGGTGCCAAAAACAAAACAATAAACATCCAGTGAGTGGCAGTTCTGCGGACAGAAATGCCTTGTTGATGAGAGAGGTCAACAGAGAATGGCCAGACTGTTTTGAACTGACAAAGTCTATGGTAACTCAGATAACCGCTCTGAACAATTGTGGTGAGAAGAATATCATCTCTGAATAGCATTTTGAGATGCGGGTTGGCGCTGTTTTGGCGACACGTGGGGGACCTACACAATATTAGGCAGGTCGGTTTAATTTTGTGGCTGATCGGTGTATATATACACTACCGGTCAAAAGTTTTGAAACACTTGACTGAAATGTTTCTCATGATCTTAAAAATCTTTTGATCTGAAGGCATATGCTTAAATGTTTGAAATTAGTTTTGTAGACAAATATATAATTGTGCCACCATATAAATGTATTTCATTATAAAACAAATTTTATAAAAATAAAAAATAAAACGTTTTTGAAATTGATGACTTGGACCAAATAATAAAGAAAAGCAGCCAATAAGTTCCCAACATAGATGGGAATACTGGGAATACTTCAATACTGTTTAAAAAGCATCCCAGGGTGATACCTCAAGAAGTTGGTTGAAAAAATGTCAAGAGTACATGTCTGCAAATTCTAGGCAAAGGGTGACTACTTTGAAGATGCTAAATTATAACACAGTTTTGATTTATTTTGGATTTTGTTTAGTCACAACATAATTCTCATAGTTCCATTTATGTTATTCCATAGTTTTGATGACTTTACTATAATTCTAAAATGTGAAAAAAAATTAGAAAATAATATATATAATAAAGAATGAGTAAGTGTTTCAAAACTTTTGACCGGTAGTGTATATACTAATATATATATATATATATATCTGTAACACAGACTCTGGAGAACAGAGGTTAATATTCATATGCGGTTTAATAGTAAATGTGCAACTCATAAACAGACAGGCAGGGTAAATCACCAATAATGGAACAGCATAGGCAGATGAGAGACATAGTAATAAATAGGCAATGGTCAGGGAAGGCAGCAAACAATCACAGTAAGAGTCCAGGTAAACAATGGGTAAACAAGGCAGGCAGCAGAGTAGCAAACGGTGGGTAACAGGTAGAAGTCAAAACACAGGCAGGCAGTATAAACAGAGGAAAACGCTCAGAAATGTTAGCAGGAGCAAAACAAGACTTCACAATGACTATTGTTAGAACAGTGCTTAAATAGTCTGTGAAATAGG
Organism: Myxocyprinus asiaticus; assembly: GCF_019703515.2. Lineage (NCBI taxonomy): Eukaryota > Metazoa > Chordata > Actinopteri > Cypriniformes > Catostomidae > Myxocyprinus > Myxocyprinus asiaticus. The sequence continues at coordinate 7,208,954 of NC_059379.1, read as the reverse complement.
AAACAGGTGTAAGTGTAATCAGTCCAGGTAGGCATGCTGGGAAGTGTAGTTCGAGAAGCCCTCAGAACTCGGGCGAGGGGGACCTCTAGTGGTGAGCAGGAGGAGTCCTTGAGTTTGTGACAGAGCCCACCACCCCCCCCCCCACCCCTCCACAGGGTCGAGGGGGCAGGTCTTTCCGGATGCATCCTGTGAAATTCAGTGGTGAGTGTGGGGTCAAGAATATCATCAACTCTGACCCAGGATTGCTCCTCCGGGCCATACCTCTCCCAGTAAACCAAGTACTGAAGAAAGCGACCCTGATGTCTGGAGTCCAGGAGCTCTTGAACTTGATAGGCCTCCTCACCATCCACGATTATGGGTGGGGGGTTTGGATCATCGATCTCGTCCTCCTCCCTCGGGCCACCAGTGGGTTTAAGCAGGGAAACATGGAAGGTGGGAGAAATGTGGGCAGTTGAAGGTGATAAGACATAGGATTAATTTGTCTAATAACTTTGAAAGGACCCACTTACCTGGGACTGAGTTTTTTGCAAGGCAGACGGAGATGAAGGTCACATGTGGACAGCCAAACCCATTGGCCGGGAGTGTAGACGGGATTGGGGTGTCGATGACAATTGGCCTGTTCCTTCTGCCTCCTAACAGCTCTTTGGAGGTGGACATGAGCATGGTCCCACACCTCTTCGCTCCACCGAAGCCAGTCATTAATGGCAGATAGCTCTGTGGGTTCTCCAGACCAGGGGAACAGAGGGGGTTGAAATCTCAGCACACATTGAAAGGGGGTCATGCCCATGGACGGCTTCTGAAGGGAGTTCTGGGCGTACTTGGTCCAAAGCAGATAACGGCTCCAGTCAGCCTGGTTCTGGTGACAATACATTCTGAGAAAGCGCGTGATCTCCTGGTTTAAGCGCTCGGTCTAGCCATTTGATTGAGGGTGGTAATCTGAAGTGAGACTGATGTTGATGTTGAGTTGTTGAAAGAATGCCTTCCAGACCCGGGATGTAAACTGAGGACCCCTGTCGGAGACGATGTCTTCAGGTAGTCCGTAGAAGCGAAACATCTGATGCATAAGATGTTCTGCAGTCTCAAAGGCTGTGGGGAGATTTGGCAGAGGGATTAATTGACATGACTTAGAGAATCGATCAATGACAGCAAGAATGACGGTATTACCTTGAGAGGCAGGGAGATCAGTGATCAAGTCGATGGCAATGTGAGACCAAGGATGATGGGGAATAGGCAAAGGTTGGAGGAGTCCTGCAGGAAATTGCCTGGAGGATTTGTTTTCTGCACAGGTGGGACAGTTGTTGATGTAGGCAATTGTTTCCGCCTGCATGGTGATCCACCAGAAATGGTTCCAAAGCAGTTGTAGTGTGGCTGTTATATCTGGAACTGGTGGTAGTATGGACCCATTGTAAGGTCTTTTCCCGAAGGAGTCGTGGAACTTAGGTTTTCTCAGGAGGGAAGTCAGGAGGAGTCGGGTCCTGAATCTGAGCTTGGGTGATCTCAGTCATAATATCAGGATGGTGCAGGATGGGAGCGGAGGTGAAGCAAGACTTCAGGTTCTTGAAGGCTTGGAGGGTCGTTGCAGACCAACACAGTTTGGAGCCTCCTCCCCTTAACAAGGACGTCAGCGGGGCAGTGACTGAACTGAAATTTCGGATAAATCGCCTGTAGAAATTGGCAAACCCCAGGAAGCATTGCAACTCCTTCACGGAAGTAGGTTGAGGCCAGTTTAGTACCACACATACCTTACTGTCATCCATGGCGACCCCCTCTGGGCTGATGACGTAGCCAAGGAAAGACACAGAGGTCTGATGGAACTCACACTTCTCGGATTTGGCGTAGAGTTGGTGGTTGATCAGACGCTGAAGGACTGCTCAAACATGGGTGATGTGTTCTTCCAGAGAGTTTGAATAAATGATGATATCGTCGATGTAGACAATAACCCACCAGTTAAGCATGTCTCTGAAGCCATCATTAATGAATGACTGGAAGATCGAAGGATTGTTGGCCAATCTGAAAGGCATGACCAGATATTCGTAGTGGCCACTGCTGGTGAAGATTGCTGTCTTCCATTCGTCCACCTCCCGGATGCGTATGAGGTTGTATGCACTGCGAAGGTCGAGCTTGGTGAAGTATCTTGCAGTGCGTAACTGTTCAAGTGCTGCTGGGACCAGAGGTAAAGGATAACGGAAATTTACCGTAATGTCGTTGAGAGCATGGTAATCAATACAAGGACAGAGCCTGCCATCCTTCTTGCCAATGAAGAACCTGGCTGCCGCAGATGAGGTGGATGGCCGGATGAAGCCATTTGCCAGTTCTTCCTCAATGTAGTTTTTCATAACCTCAGACTCGGGTTCAGACAAAGGAAAGATCCTACCTTGTGGTAATGTAGTGCTGGACAACAGTTCAATAGCAAAATCACTGGAACGGTGAGGAGGAAGTTGAGAGGCTTTGGCCTTACTAAAAGCTTCAATGAGGTCGTCATACTCAGAGGGTAGGTTGAGCACTGAAGAGGGAACCTCTGTGACAGTAGTGGATCTGATGGAAACAGGTGAAATGGGCTTTAGGCAGCTGGAGAAGCAACTTGAGTCCCACCGGGAAATCTGTCCTTCACGCCAAGTGATTTGAGGATTGTGTTGTTGAAGCCATGGTAATCCAAGTGTCACAGGGTTGTGAGGAGAATGAATGATAGAGAGGCATGTTCTTTCAGTGTGAATAGTACCAACTTGGAGGGTGATGTCCGTAGTGGTGAAGTGAACACAGCCAGTTCCCAGGGGGTGTCCATCTAACGCTGCCACTGCCAAAGGAGATTCACAGGTGATTAGTGGTATCTCGAACCTCTTGGCTAAGCCCTCATCAATAAAAATACCTGCAGCACTAGAATCGATCATGGCTTGGGTGGTGATTATGTTCTGACAACCAGTTATAGTGAAGGGTAATTAAAATCATCAAAGGTGATGAACCTCGAACCCTCACAAGACCATATAGCAGTAGCCCAGTCCAGAGCCCTTCCAGTTAATAAGGAGCAGACAAAAGAGATGTGACTGTCATCAGTGGTATATAGCATGGATTGCTGCTTCATAAACAATTAACACTGCATCAGATACCCCTTGCACCTAGCTGATGTGCCATCAAACTTCTCTAGAAACGCAAGACGTAGATTGGTGGTGAAGGTGTTCGGAGGAGGAGGGTTATTCACCGGAATAGGTTGAGATGTGTGTGGCGGTTGGTCTGATGCATGAATGCGGAGCTTTTGAAAGAGCTTTACTAATTCCTCCATAGAAGCAGTCAGCTGGGTGAGTTGCTGTTGGTGGGCAGCCAACACATTAGCTTGAGTGAAAACTTCAGTAGATAATTGCTGGAGCGCCACTGGATCTATAGTTGGTCGAAGCCTTCTGTAACACAGACTCCAGAGAACAGAGGTTAAGATCCATATGCGGTTTAATAGTAAATGTGCAACTCATAAACAGACAGGCAGGGTAAATCACCAGTAATGGAACAGTGTAGGCAGATGAGAGAGGTAGTAATAAACAGGCAATGGTCAGGGCAGGCAGTAAACAATCACAGTAAGAGTCCAGGTAAACAATGAGTAAACAAGGCAGGCAGCAGAGTATCAAACAGTGGGTAACAGGCAGAAGTCGAATGCAGGCAGGCATTATAAACAGAGGAAAATGCTCAGAAATGTTAGCAGGAGCAAAACAAGACTTTGCAATAACTATTGTTAGAACAGCGCTTAATTAGTCTATGAAATAGGAAACAGGTGTAAGTGTAATCAGTCCAGGTAGGCATGCTGGGAAGTGTAGTTTGAGGTGCCCTCAGAACTCGGGCGAGGGGGACCTCTGGTGGTGAGCAGGAGGAGTCCTTGAGTTTGTGACAATTTATACAGTATATATATATATATATATATATATATATATATATATATATATATATATATATATATATATATATACAGGTGCATCTCAATAAATTAGAATGTCATGGAAAAGTTCATTTATTTCTGTAATTCAACTCAAATTGTGAAACTCGTGTATTAAATAAATTCAATGCACACAGACTGAAGTAGTTTAAGTCTTTTGTTCTTTTAATTGTGATGATTTTGGCTCACATTTAACAAAAACCCACCAATTCACTATCTCAAAAAATTAGAATATGGTGACATGCCAATCAGCTAATCAACTCAAAACACCTGCAAAGGTTTCCTGAGCCTTCAAAATGGTCTCTCAGTTTGGTTCACTAGGCTACACAATCATGGGGAAGACTGTTGATCTGACAGTTGTCCAGAAGACAATCATTGACACCCTTCACAAGGAGGGTAAGCCACAAACATTCATTGCCAAAGAAGCTGGCTGTTCACAGAGTGCTGTATCCAAGCATGTTAACAGAAAGTTGAGTGGAAGGAAAAAGTGTGGAAGAAAAAGATGCACAACAGCCACTCCTGAACCACAGACAATGTCAGAGGCGTCTTACCTGGGCTAAGAAGAAGAAGAACTGGACTGTTGCCCAGTGTTCCAAAGTCCTCTTTTCAGATGAGAGCAAGTTTCGTATTTCATTTGGAAACCAAGGTCCTAGAGTCTGGAGGAAGGGTGGAGAAGCTCATAGCCCAAGTTGCTGGAAGTCCAGTGTTAAGTTTCCACAGTCTGTGATGATTTGGGGTGCAATGTCATCTGCTGGTGTTGGTCCATTGTGTTTTTTGAAAACCAAAGTCACTGCACCCGTTTACCAAGAAATTTTGGAGCACTTCATGCTTCCTTCTGCTGACCAGCTTTTTAAAGATGCTGATTTCATTTTCCAGCAGGATTTGGCACTTGCCCACACTGCCAAAAGCACCAAAAGTTGGTTAAATGACCATGGTGTTGGTGTGCTTGACTGGCCAGCAAACTCACCAGACCTGAACCCCACAGAGAATCTATGGGGTATTGTCAAGAGGAAAATGAGAAACAAGAGACCAAAAAATGCAGATGAGCTGAAAGCCACTGTCAAAGAAACCTGGGCTTCCATACCACCTCAGCAGTGCCACAAACTGATCACCTTCACGCCACGCCGAATTGAGGCAGTAATTAAAGCAAAAGGAGCCCCTACCAAGTATTGAGTACATATACAGTAAATGAACATACTTTCCAGAAGGCCAACAATTCACTAAAAATGTTTTTTTTATTGGTCTTATGATGTATTCTAATTTGTTGAGATAGTGAATTGGTGGGTTTTTGTTAAATGTGAGCCAAAATCATCACAATTAAAAGAACCAAAGACTTAAACTACTTCAGTCTGTGTGCACTGAATTTATTTAATACACGAGTTTCACAATTTGAGTTGAATTACTGAAATAAATGAACTTTTCCACGACATTCTAATTTATTGAGATGCACCTGTATATAGCTTTAAATTGAAAAGACAGAACATAACAGTGCCCGTCCACTTTTTCAGCCATCTTGGTTCTGGAGTTTTTTTTCTAAGCCATAAATCAAATCAACCAGCTACATGGTGAATCACAACATTACAAAAAAAATATTTGAAAATGGGACACAAAGAGTAAGGTACAAGACTATTTCTAAGTCTTTCATTAGTGAATTAACTACAATCTCATGAAGCATTGTGGATGACATAATCAAAATAAAAACATAGTGAAAACATAATATATATATATATAGATAGATAGATAGACATACATACACACACACACACACACATTTTTAAGTAGTTTGAGAGTGTAGGGAGACTGAGTGGATTGTGACATTCCCACGTTTACTTTTGCCATGATTCTCTGATCTTTTTTATTTTATTTTTATTTTTTATTTTTTTATTTTGCAGGATCACAATTAGTTATTAATAATAGTTATATACACTTTATTTATTTATTTATTTATGCTTGATGATTGGTTCCTGGGCACGCGGCACCGCTCAAAGCAGCCACGCCCCACTCCAGTCCCTTTCTTCCCGGAAGTGTATGAGGAGCTGACAAGATCGTGGGAGGCACCTTTCACTGCCCGGTCTTGATCTTTCAGCTCCCCCACCCTCACTACCCTTGATGGCGGGGCGGCCAGGGGCTATTCAGCGATTCCCCGGTGGATAAGGCGCTTGCGGTACACCTATGCCCGCAGAGTGCCGCCACCTGGGGCGGACGCCCAAAGCTCCCGTCCAAGGCCTGTAGGTTTACGTCGTCCCTGATGGCCAAAGCCTACAGTGCCACTGAACAAGCTGCCTCCGTCCTGCACGCCATGGCTCTCCTGCAAGTCCACCAACCCAAGGCACTAAAGGAACTGCATGAGGGTAATTCCACCCCAGATTTGATGCAGGAGCTGTGCTCGGCAACCGACCTCGCTCTCTGGGCAACGAAGGTCATGGCACAGTCTCTCGGGAGGGCGATGTCCACCTTAGTGGTCCAGGAGCGCCACCTTTGGCTCAACCTGGTCGAGATGGGTGAGGCCGACAAGGCACGGTTCCTTGCTGCCTCCATTTCCCAGGTTGGCCTATTAGGCCCAGCAGTTCTCCAGCAGATGGAAGCTATCCGGCACATCCTGCCCCGGCATGGCTCAAGATCCTGCACCCTGCCTGCTCGTCGCTAAGGGCGTCCCCCTCCGTCGGCTCTGCCGCAGTCCGCCCCTTCGGCCCAGCCCAGGTGTGGAGCCCACCGCAGGAAGCAGATGCCACCCGTCTCACGGCTGGCTGCCAAGAACCCACGGAAGGCTTCGAGGCACCCCTGAGACGGGTGACCCAGGGACGATGAAACCCACCTTGGAGCTGGTAAGCAGACCACTCCATCCCCCGGTGGAGGGCCGGGAGGAGAATCTTTTGTTGCTTTTTCATTTAATTTCACCGCATGCACAAGTGGCTGCGATACCCAACAGTTCAGTAAAAGAGTGGTTTTCTCGTTACCTGGGTCACGAACCCGGTGTGCACGGCCGTCATCATGACCACCGTCCACCTTTTCATCCTTGCAGGTTTGGCGCTCCAGCAGTGGTCTCTCCGCCCCTGCGTGCCCAGCTGTGGCACAAATCCGCCCCTGATGTGACAGTCTCCACGGGTCACGAGGATAGGCCTCTTCCTCCCCCGTCCCAGGCTGTTCCGGGGGGTGGTCACAAGGAGCCAGGTAAGTGCTTCGATGTCCCTGAACTCAGCACGGCCACAATATGGCGTGACATCACGGGGTCCGCCCCACCTGCCGGTACGTCCGACGAGATTGTCCCCTTGGTCCCCCTCGCCCGGAGCCTGGATGCATGGCTTGCGCTTTCCAATCCGTCACAATTGCTGATCCGGACCGTCTGACTCAGCTACGTGATTCAGTTCGCCAGGCGTTTGCCTAGGTTCAGCAGCATCCACTCCACCTCGGTGAAGGGCAAGAAAGCTGCTACCTTGCGCGCGGAGATCGCTACACTCCTACGGAAGGATGCGATAGAGCCTGTCCCTCCAGCAGAGATGAATAAGGGGTTTTACAGCCCCTACTTCATTGTACCGAAAAAAGGTGGTAGGTTGCGTCCAATCTTGGACCTGCGAGTACTGAACCAGGCTTTACACAGACTCCCGTTCAAGATGCTGATGCAAAAACGCATTCTAGCAAGCATCCGGCATCAAGATTGGTTCACGGTGGTAGACCTGAAGGACGCGTACTTCCACGTCTCGATTCTACCTCGACACAGACCCTTCCTGTGGTTTGCATTCAAGGGTCAGACGTATCTGTACAAGGTCCTCCCTTTTGGTCTGTCCTTGTCCCCTCGTGTCTTCAAGAAGGTCGCGTTAAGGGAAGTGGGCATTCGCATTCTCAACTATCTCGACGATTGGCTAATCCTAGCTCACTCTCGGGATATGTTGGGTGCACACAGGGACCTGGTGCTCTCGCACCTCAGCCGACTAGGGCTTCGGGTCAACTGCGAAAAGAGCAAGCTCCTCCCGGTTCAGAGAATCTCTTTTCTTGGTTTGGAGTTGGACTCAGTCTCATTGACGGCACGCCTCACAAATGAGCGTGCACAGTCGGTGCTGACCTGTTTGAAGGTGTTCAAACAGAAAACAGCAGTTCCACTGAAACTCTTTCAGAGGCTCCTGCGGCATATGGCATCCTCAGCGGTAGCCACTCTGCTCAGGTTGATGCTTATGAGACCACTTCAGCACTGGCTTCAGACTCGAGTCCCGAGATGGGCATGGCGCCACGGGACACATCACGTGGCCATCACGCCGATCTGTCACCGCCTCTTCAGCCCTTGAACCGACCTCACATTTCTATGGGCAGGCGTTCCCCTAGAGCAGGTCTCCAGGCACATCATGGCTACGACAGACGCCTCCAAAATGGGCTGGGGTGCTGTTTGCAACGGGAATGCAGCCGCTGGCTTATGGACGGGCCCGCGGCTGTGTTGGCACATCAACTGCCTCGAGTTGCTGGCAATTTTGCTCGCCCTGCAGGGGTTCCGGCCGTTGATCCAGGGCAAGCACGTGTTAGTTCGGACAGACAACATGGCAACTGTAGCATATGTCAACTATCAAGGCGGTCTGCGCTCCCGTTATATGTCACAACTTGCCCGCCGTCTCCTCCTCTGGAGTCAGAAGCACCTCAAGTCGCTGCGAGCCACTCACATCCTGGGTGACCTCAACACTGCAGCGGACACGCTGTCAAGGCAGGTTACCCTCAGGGGAGAGTGGAGACTCCACCCTCAGGTGGTCCAGCTGATTTGGAGTCGATTCGAACAGGCACAGGTAGACCTGTTCGCCTCCCAAGAATCCTCCCACTGCCCGCTCTGGTATACCCTGACTGAGGCACCTCTCGTTATAGATGCGCTGGCACACAGCTGGCCCCCTGGACAAATATATATGCAAATATGCATTTCCCCCAGTGAACCTACTTGCACAGACCCTGTGCAAGGTCAGGGATGACGAGGAGCAGGTCGTCCTGGTAGCACCCTACTGGCCCACCCAGACATGGTTCTCAGACCTCACGCTCCTCGCAACAGCCTCCCCCCGGCAAATTCCCCTGAGGAAGGACCTTCTTTCTCAAGGACGGGGCACCATCTGGCACCCGTGACCAGACCTCTGGAATCTCCATGTCTGGCCCCTGGACGGGATGCAGAAGACTTAAGCAGTCTACTACCCATGGTGGTAGATCACTCAGGCTAGGGCCCCCTCTACGAGGCACCTGTATGCCTTTAAGTGCCGTCTGTTCGCTAAGTGGTGTTCTTCCCGATGCAAAGACCCCCAGAGATGTGCAGTCGGATCGGTGCTTTCCTTCCTGCAGGAGAGGTTGGAAGGGCGGCTGTCCCCTTCCACCTTGAAGGTGTATTTAGCCGCTATAGCAGCACACCACGACACAGTGGACGGTAAGTCCTTAGGGAAGCACGACCTGTTCATCAGGTTCCTGAGAGGCGCCAGGAGGTTGAATCCATTCTGACCGCACCTCGTTCCCTCATGGGACCTCTCTGTAGTTCTTCAGGGTCTACAGAGAGCCCCCTTTGAGCCCTTGCAGTCAGCTGAGCTTAAGGCATTCTCCTTGAAGACTGCCCTCCTGATTGCGCTCACTTCCATCAAGAGAGTAGGAGACCTGCAAGCATTCTCTGTCAGCAAAACATGCCTGGAGTTCGGTCCGGGCTACTCTCACGTGATCCTGAGACCCCAACCGGGCTATGTGCCCAAGGTACCCACGACCCCTTTTAGGGACCAAGTGGTGAACCTGCAAGCGCTGCCCCAGGAGGAGGCAGACCCAGCCCTGACGTTGCTGTGTCCGGTCTATACACATCTATATGGATCGCACACAGAGCTTTAGAGTCTCTGAGCAGTTCTTTGTCTGCTTTGGTGGACAGTGGAAAGGAAGCACTGTCTCCAAGCAGAGGATCGCCCACTGGCTCATTGATGCCATAACTATGGCATATCAAGCCCAGGACGTACCGCCCCTGGTAGGGCTACGGGCCCATTCGACCAGGGGTGTAGTGGCCTCCTGGGCCTTGACCAGGGGCGCATCTCTAACAGACATTTGCAGAGCAGCGGGCTGGGCAACACCCAACACCTTTGCGAGGTTCTACAATCTCTGGGTGGAACTGGTTTCTTCCCGTGTAGTGGCACGCACAAGCAGGTAAGTATGGGACAGCCGGCCAGGTGTATCACTTGCGCATAGCTCCTTTAACCTCCCCTGAGCTGAAGACATGCACCGTTAACTCCCAGTAGTGTTTACAAACTGTGTTCCCTGGTTGATTTCCTCTGAGCCCTGTGGCAGATGAGTTTGCGGAGAAACTCGCTGCCGGCTCAGTACACGTGCTAACTAAGCCCTGTACTGGGTTAGGTGCTCCGCATGTGGTGGTTCCCCGTAGGTAACCCCATGCGACGTATATCTTCCACTAATTCGTTCCCCTGTTGGCAAACTGTGTCCTCCTTGGGCAGAGGCCCCTCTGCCCCAGTCACCATGCTGTAGTAACTCCTCCCCCATAGGGTAGGACCTACCATGGGACTTCCCCACATGGCATAATTCTGACATAGCTCGGCAAGACCATGTGACATATTTTCACACAAATACCCCCCCCCCGGTTGGGGTGTGGTCTCCGCGGTGTCTTCCCCTTGGGAGGGACACCCCCCCTGACTAGAACTGGTGGCCCAAGTCGGTTAATCCCCCTGTTTTTGGGGGAGTGGAAAAAAAGGGGATAAGAGTCCACGACTGGGCTAGCCCGTCTCTATCTTTTGGGTAGTCGACTTGTCCCCAAAGGGCCATTCAACACTCATAACAGTGTTGGGGGAGGTTACGTGTCGGGCTGGTGCGCTGGCTACAAGGCACACAGTGGTCTGCCTGTCACACACCGCCAGTTCACGTAACACAGTTCAGCCAGTTGCGCCGTTTTGTATAGGGACCCCTAGTGTCACTACATCGACACAACGTCGAGTGAGTGACAGATAGGGAACGTCCTGGTTCCCTCCATCAGGGAATGGAGGTTACGCAAGTAACCAGGATGATTGGATGTTAACATTCACTTACAGCTTCCTTTCTTCCTACCTCCCTTCCCCTTTTGTTTCTTCTCTTCTACTAGTCCTGCACAGACTTTTTTCGTTATAAGCAGCAACAAGGGAAATAATCTGATCAAAGTGTCTTGATGAAGGTACTCACGCAATAATAAAGGAGGAAAGGCCCTCGCTCTGGAAATGAAGCATTTTCTAATCAAAGGACTCCACAAACCTTGCTATTGTTTGTTTAACTAAGCTTGTGAGAGATAGAAGAGTGAGAAATAGAGAGAGAGAGAGAGAGAGAGAGAGAGAGAGAAGAGAGGGGAAAACATTTTCATAAGAAAACATCATTCTAGAAATTTTTATCCCGTACCACCCAACCTAGTCTCACATAAGCACATTACGATACCTACATTTTTGCAAAATAATTTTGCATGGCTCGTTGTTTGTATAGCGGCAATTTTCCTTTTATAGAGCCTCTACAACAATGACTTTTATTCCTTTTCACACAACTTATGAGAAAAGGGCAGATTGTCAGTTCATAAACACACACTTTAACGCCCTGTTTCTCACACAATGCTATCTTACGACATCAAAACACTTTTTCTAAAGCGCATGATACATAACCAACTAAATTTACAAACTTGTTCGAGTGCAATGCAATTTTGCCGTATTTAAATTGATGCAGTGTTGCACTTGCATTGCAAAGGACCAGTGTAAGTCGACACATGAGTCGAAAGAGTAATAGAAGCACCACAAATGATGTGGTTGCTTCAACAATTGCGTTTTTCATCGTACATTTGCTTTTTATGTGACACTGACCACGTTTACATGCACTTAAGAGTATATTCCAGGGTTTCTGCAGAAAGCGGCGTTCTGAAACGTCATGTAAACGAGAACGCTGATTTCCTTACACCTGGGTTTCTCCTGGAGATCACAGCTTAATGTGGTCATGTAAACGCATACGCAGCGTTCTGATGGGTGTTTGAAGAGTGCACGACTGTGAGTGCATGCAATAGATTGGGAAAACAAACGTCATAGGATGAAGTCCAGAAATAGGTCAACATAGCTGAAAGAATGTAACTTTTCTGGAAGTACAGTGGGAAAATTACATAAACTATAAACTGCACCCATTTATTTGTAACAGGAGCCAGCTGGTACATGATAGCTGTGTAAAACTCACCTCACTGGCCTCAAGAGGTGCACTAGCAACTGACGCTAGAGGCTGTAGCCTTAAGCCTCTTCGTTAGCATGCCCGCCTCCCATGCCAGCTGACGTTGGTTCAAATCCCATTTTTACGGTATATTTTACAGTGCAGTACCGTTGTTTATATTATTAAATGATAAACTTAATATATTAACCTTCTGAAACTGTAAAAATCTGCTTTTCACTTTATAATGTATTGTTAATCACCGTAGTAATTACAGAAGGGCACGTGATGACATGAAGTTCACCAATAGTGGCTCTTCCAGGAGTAATGACCAATAAACATGTAGAGACAGTGCTCAGTGTCACTCACACAAACACCATCAGGGTAACACATGTGAAATTAAAATTATGCAATAAACCTTAAGTAAGCTACATCAAATATAACACAGAACACCCCAAAGTACATAACTGATATTAAAAATAAGAAGAAACATAACTATTCCCATAAAATATAATGAAATGTAATGGGTCACGCCCAATTCTGGGAACACCTAATTACTGCTTTTTACTGTAATTTTAACTATTTACCATAAAAAGTACATGTACTCTCTTGTTAAACATAATATACATTTTAACCATTAATTATACAGGAAAATTATACTTTTTACATCTAAAAAAAACATTTGTACAACATTTTAACGTAAAACTACATGTATTGTCTTTTTAAATATATATATAAAAAAAATTAACGTATATTTTATGGTAACTACTCATTAACCATTTTTTTCTGAAGCATTTTTACAGTCTTTTACCATTAAAATTACGGACATATTTTACAGTGCAGGAGTAAAGAGAAAGCCGCGAACACAGCTCATGTAAACGCATACACCGATTTCGAGCCTTAGGCAGCTTTCTTGCAATAAACAGCTTTCTGGTGTTTATGTAAACTTAGTCACTATCAGTTAGGTTTAGGATAAAGGTTTAGGGTAGGAACGTACTGTAGGTTTTGTTGATAAAGCATTAACCTTAAAAGCCTCATCTGTTTGGTGGAATTAATACTGTCTTTTAGTAACCCACTGTGGACATTTCACCTCAGAACTGCCATAAAATATGCAAGGAACTATATAATATGATTTTGCAAAAATGGCGCCAGTCACGTAAATTTCGTGAGATCAGACTCACACCAACAACTTATTTTGATGCCAAAAGAACCATAAAGTTGTCACCTAAAGTAACCAATCCACAACCATATACAAATAGGTGGTCATAATAATTTAATCCAAAAATCTTCAGAGAAGTAGTCAATTCAACTCTGAAGCCATGTCATAGCTTTGTGAGAGAAAAAAAAAAAAAAAAAAAAAACTGATTCCCATAGCAGAATTAAGCTACTTTTATGGTGCCATTTGTTTTTTTTGTTTTTTATTTATTTTTTTTTTTATTTTTTATCTATATTTGTATCTACAGTATATCATACAGTTGTTTAATATAACTCTATTAACATATAATACTAATTTAATACAAAATATTGCTCTTGAAGCCACTTCCACATTTTGCACCATTCCAACATGTGATAATATCAAAAAGATTGCCCAAGGTTTTGATGGAATCCTCCAAACTGAGGTGAGAATGTCACCAGAGTGATGTTTTAGTAGTGCATGGATAAAAGTTGCTATAGCAGCATTTCCCCTAAGACTGCCCTGGAGAAGAACAGAGAGATAGTGAGCAATGGGTTTGTGTTTGTGATGTGTCTAGCCATGATCTCTGGCACTTGCTTAATCAAAGCACACAGTAAACATCCAACCATCAGTCATAACCTTGCCATAAGTGTCAATTACAACCAGAGCAATCCTCTGATTGCATCCTGTTTTAGAGGTCATGGAAAAAGAGTACAGGAGAGAGAAAGCACAAGAGAGAGAACAAAATGTAAATTTGACCTTTCTCCATTCTCCAAATCTGGTCTGAGGTCAGTGGTTTATCTCTTGTAACATTTATCTGCATTCAGTAATGACCTTCCCATCATGCTCTACTGGAATACTAATGGGACTTAAACTTCACTAGCTGTCAAAGGCCATGAATACTCACACTTAATTTGATCGTCTCCTGTAGTATGCAAAGCTGTTAAAAATCCTGACTAGTCCCCATTATGTTATCTAGCACCCAGCATTAACAGCACTCAGTATCTGGTAGCCTAATCCCTCTTTTTTTTGAGTTCACTAGACTTTTTCTCACAGTACATAATCTACTTTTGAATTATACACTTTGATAAGCAATCTGAAGATGTGTTAAACTGAAGGGTGATCTCATTTATCCGTAGGTATTTGAATGTAAAGTGTACACTTTTGTGGTAACACCTAAAACTTAAACCTGTCGACATTGTAAGTGAATATACTTTTTATGTAATAATGAAACACTGTTGGTGTTACAGTAAAACATAAATATCTGTTTCACTCATTTTACATAGACATTTTAAAGGAATGTTCCAGGTTCAATACAAATTAAGCTCATTCGAAAGCATGTGTGGTATAATGTTGATTACCACAAAATTTGATTTTGACTTGTTCCTCCTTTACTTTTCAAAAAGCAAAAATATGGGTTACAGTGAGGCACTTACAATGTGATCAAATCACTTACAAACCTTTTCTGTGTAAAGTTATAGCCAATTTTACAACTTCATTGCCATGGTAATGTAATGTCAACAAACCCTAAAACCCTAAAATGATGGTAAAATTTTTTAATTTAAACAAGTTTACAGCTCAAATAATACACAAGTTTTAACAGAAGAATTAATGCAAGTGCTTTTATAAAATTATAAGCTTGTCACGGATCCACCTGACCTTCCCGCCACAAACACTCAAACTTCCCGCTCCCCCGAATACTAATCACCCTCACCTGCCTCCAGTCACCGTGTCAATCAGCTCCTCTATATAACTCTCCACACTCCCTTCATTCTTCATCTGGTAACATTGCAGTATGCAGACTCACTTACCTTCTACTTACCTGACTCTTCAGACACCATTCCAGCGTGCTCCCTCAACGATTCCTCTCCAGCGTTATTCCAAAGTTTATTCCAAGTCTCCTCTCCTGCGACTACTTCCCTTAGTGTGATTCTCCAGCCCAAGTAATACTTCTACCTGCAAATACAATAACCACCATCAAGTACTGTTGTCTGTTCCTGAATCGATCTGCTCATTCTTCACTCACCTGCTAATTGCTGTCTGTGTTTGTGTTTGTTCCAATAAATATCTGCATTTGGGTTTACCACCATCTTCGAGTCTGGGTTACGGTCACAAAGCTTCACATTTCTGTATTTAAACCCTCCAAAAATTGGCCCCATTCACCTCCATTGTAAGTGTCTCACTGTAACCTTGATTTCTTTTTTTTTTTCTTTTTTTTTTTTTTAAAGAAAAGGAGGAACGAGTCAATTATTTTTTGAGATAACCATCATTATGCCACAAATGATGTTGACTGAGCTTAACTTGTATTGAACCTGGAACATTCCTTTAAGTCTTGTTATTATTTTGCATTGACTCATTTGCTTGTCTTGTCTTGTTCTGACTTGTTTTGATGCTTTCTTGTCACGTCACATTTTAATTACATTTGGTATTATACTTTTGGGAGTTTATTTAAACTACACTTCACACAATCACCATTTCAAGAGCAGTCTTATTCATGTATTTAAATCCAGCATGAATGAAATAGTTTGGGATTGTGTAGGCCAAAATATATGGTTCACTGCTGTTTTGCACCATTCTTCAAATGTGATAAACAGAGGTGAGTAGAGTAGTCAAAAACTGTACTCAAGTAAAAGTACAATTACTTAAAAAAAAATTACTCAAGTAGAAGTAAAAGTACTAACATAAATAACTTCTTGAGTAAGAGAAAGAAAATATCCAATTAAAAGAGTACTCAAGTAGTGAGCAACTCCTTACTTCCACAAATGACATAATGGATGTTAACTCCCCTATATTCCATTACATAATACACATGTAACATATATTACAGAATTATTATCAATTGAAATTCTGTCATCATTCACCATCATGTTGTTCCAAACCCATATGACTTTCTTTCTTCCATGCAACACAATAAGGAGCTAATGTTTGCCTGAATCACTATTTACTTTCAGTGAATGTGTTTTTTTCCTCTATATTTTGAAAGTGAATGGTGACTGTCAGTCTCTAATATTCTGTCTAACATCTTTTGTGTTCCACAGAATACAGAAGGTCACATGGGATTGGAATAACACGATGGTTGGGAAATTATGACAGAATATTAAATTATTGCTGAACTATCACTTTAAATGGATAGTTCACACAAAAAATTTAAATTCTCTAATTATTTACTCACCTTCAAAAAATCCCAGATATGTATGACTTCCTTTCTTCTGCAGAACACAAATTAAGATTTTTTAGGTCAGTACAATGCAAGTGAATGGGTGCCAAAATGTTGATGCTCCAAAAAGCACATAAAGGCAGCAATAAAGTAATCCAAAAGAGTCCAGTATTTAAATCCATATCTTCAGAAGTGATATGATAGATGTGGGCGAGAAACAAATCAACATTTCTCCCTGCCCTGCAGGGGGCGATATGCAGAGAAGAATGTGAATCACCAAATACACAAGAAGAAGAATGTGAAAGTGATCTGTTTCTCATCCACACCTATCACATCGCTTCTGAAGATATTGATTTAACCACTGGAGTCTTATGGATTACTTTTATGGTGACTTGTGTGATTTTTTTATTCTTTTATTTTTTTTACTTTAAAATGTTGGCACCCATTCACTTGCATTTTATGGACCAAAAGAGCTGAGACATTCTTCTAAAAATCTTCATTTGTGTTCAGCAGATGAAAGAAGGTCATACACATTTGTGATGGCATGAGGGTGAGTAAATGATGAGAATTTTCATTTTTGGGTGAACTATCCGTTTAATGGCTCTTGTCAGATCTGGATGAATTTGTCAATAAGATGAGAGGTTTGTAAACATTTCTAGTAATCATTATGGTGAAAACGTGAAAATGTCTCACAGAGACATTATAGATAATGCTGATATATAAACCAAAGCAAGACTATGTTTTATTAATGCCTACTTTCGCTATTTCATAGCTTTTAAATTACTGTATGGATTCTCATTGCAGTGTAGTTACAGCATTCAGTGTCGAAAGAATTTAGATCATTAGTTCTGTACAGTAGTACCACCTCTCTCTAAACGCAGAGGATGTAGCCTGCGTAGGGCACCAACCCCAGTCGCGGAACACTCACTGTGTCTGAAACCACCCCCATCCACAATATAGTGCACTATTTTGGGTGTCCACCATTTTGTAGGAGTGTCTGAATTCTGAGTGAGCCACTCGTTCCCTACTTTTGTTCACTCATTCTTACTCACAATGCACTCTATTTAATGTTCACTCGACAATGGTTAATTGCCCATAATCCACTGTAGGGAAGACGTACGAGCTGGGAGTTTACTGCTTCCTTCTCTCCTGCAATGTTTTATTTCATGCTGAATGTATTAAATTACTTTTTGACAAATCATTACTTGATTAAAATAATATAATACAATTTTAAAATGTACTCTTTATTTATATTTATACAGAATTTTGCCATTAAGCTGAAGAATTATTTATTTACTAAATAATTCACTGAGGTGATATTATTTGATCTCAGGAGACTGCACACAGTGGAAATGCTAATTCTGTGAATGATTCAAATATTATGTTATAACGGTTATAACTTGTAGGTTATGATAATTTGGTCGGATGAAGGCGCTATGTACCCCGAAACGCAACCCAGATTGTATTGGAGTTTAAAGATACTAAAGTATAACAAATAAATACAATAATGTACATTTGATAAAATGTGTTTACTCTTTATATTAACATATATATTATTTGCCATACGATTGCCTTGCGCCCATACCCTCGCTGTGCACATGCAGAAATGCTGTCTGTTCGTGCTCCAGTTGTCAATCATGCGAACGGCAGAGCAAAAGGCATTTACACTTAACTTGGATGTTTACATGGATTTATTCAGTTAATCAGCCTGAAGTAGCTGCGATAGTTGCCAGTGCGAGGACGGGGGGTAAATGTGTAAATACTGCTCATGACATGCTGGACAAAGCGCACTGATATATTGCTGCACTGATTTATAAATGTACACTTAATAACTGATGTCATAAGATCCCAGTTACAGAATCACCCTGGAAAAGACCATCACATTGCACAGAAAAGCCCACGTTAGCATTAGAGCCACAACTTACCTCAGCGTGCTGCCTTAAGTTGGAGCTTCAATTTTAATCTGTCTTGGTATTAAATGAAGGCAATGCATGACAAAACTATAATTTTTTCACTGTGCGGAGCGAAGAAAATGTTTCACTTAGTTTGAAGAGCTTGATGCAGCAGCCATGATAGATTCGGCTTGAGTGACAGTCTGTGACAGCACGCACAGCTGCGTGAACTTCCGCTGTCGTAAAAGTCCCATTCAATAATCACTCAATAAATGACACATTAACTAATATTAAACCCAGTAATGTAATGACAGGAACGCCGCCCATTGTAATGAAGTAAAAGTTAAAAAAAAAACATTAGAAATTTACTTGAGAATAAAAAGTATCCACTTTTAAACATAATCTAAAAGTACCCCCCCCCCCCCCCCCCCCCCCAAAAGTTACTCAAGTAAATGTAACGGAACCTCTGGTGATAACAGTCATACTGAGTGTAGGGGTCATTTGGAAATACATCAAACATTACGTTTCTTAATGCCAAATAATCTATACTCTGGTAAAAAAAAAAGTAAATTAGTAGTTAATTGAAACTGAGTGGATGACTGGAACCCATTCAGTTAGATCCCATTACTTAATCTTTCTGTTCATTTTCTACTTTTTGCTGTGCAAATTGGAAGCTAATGATTGTAAGCTTCATTATGACAGGTGCATTTAAAAAAATAAACAACATGGTTTGTAGGATTAAGTTAAATGGTCAAAAGTTTGACCATTTAAAATTAGTTATTAGTTCATTTGTAAGTATGTGCTTTTATTCAAAGCAACGTGTAGTGCATTCAAATCATGCATTTTAACTGTCCATGCATAGAACCCATAAATATACTATTTAAGGTGCAAGACCATCACTGGAGTGGTACAGCTTTTTTTTTTTTTTTTTTTTTTTCCAGAGGAACAAAACATAAAAACGTATCTTATGGTACACAATAGACTCACATAAGCATTTTGCCTGGTACAAAACATTCGGTGCAGCCTTGGAGTATTTTTCTTCCTATGCTGACAGATGTAGTCATGACTCGAGGAAATTACTTTTTGCACTCTTTATTTTTAAGAGTTTCTTCATATGATATGGATTATATCCATCACACATTGAGACACAAAGCTGTTTCTTCATCCATTAAAAAGGAGAAGGGGTTTACCACGTGTAATATTCACAAACCATAGCTGGCCAGCACTGGCTTATAAAGGTCCCCGTTTCTGACTGTATACTTATACATGTAATTATTTTGATTCATCTTGCTAGGTAAAGTATATAACTGTGATACTGTAATGACTGAATGATAATATATTTCCTAACACACTGACATTTTCTTGAATGATTCTATCTGTCTAATAATGGACAATATTTGTTAATTAATTTTGCATTTATGCAGTATATATAATGCAATTTTCACTTTCAGTATAACTGTAATTTATGTCAATAAAAATCGTGTCGTGTTTTGAAGAGATTTGTTAGAAAAACAAATTACTGTAACAAATTAATCAATCCTCGAAGATGAAGAATATGGTGCTGTACTCATGTGTAAGCCCAGGATTTGACTAGGGGGAAATTGCAATAATGTAAAAAATCAGCACTGTTTAGAGCTTTGTAGTGTTCTCTGTGATGTTTTGTCACCCTGTGGATGGCTTCAGCTGATCATTCTGTACAATTGATACAATCGCTGTACAATCACTGGATGTAAATATAATTGATTTAGTGTTATGCGCTGCCTGTTAAGCTACAATATCATTCCTTCAAAGCATATGCAAATGTAATAATAAATGCAATGTTTTTTGCAGTATTACATTGTTGTACAATTTTTATAACCATGTTATTATATTATTACACATACATGGGGTTTTTAAGATTACTTTGCCCTAATAATTTAAAGTTATGTAGAAAATTATCAAATGTAATAAATTAAGAGAATTTGAACCCATTTGTGCTGTTAATAAACACAGTCATCTCAAGGAAAATAAAGAAACAGCATCAGTTTTAAAAGAATTGGGGATATTTTCAGTGGTTATAGCCATTATGACCCACATTGCAATGCAAGTTTGAGAACAAATAAGACTGGCTCTCTGAATATACAATTTGTTGAAACGGAGAAGTCTCAGGTACAGTGAAAGCCATTACACTCACAGACTAGTTGCAGTAACACTCACACTAGCTCTGTCCGTATGTGTGGTGAAATGATGAGAAGCTTCAAACCGAGTTTTTTACAGGTAAACATGGCAGTGATATACGAGCTCCATCTCACACACTCATGACTCTATTCCACATTATGATAGATCACCTCCTCCAGATTCACATTGTCCTGTCAGTTATGACAATAAAAAGCGAGCTGCACCGAAATAAAACAAACAAAGCACAAAAATCCACATATTCCAGTCAGCTATAACTGTAACAAATGTGGTGTGCAAGGAGCACAGTCCTGATCCACAGTTGAAATGAAAATGTAAAAATACTACCAGCAATGTTTCTCCCTTTCTTTACCTTTTCCTTGTCCTTTTTCTCCACACTGTGGAAGCTCAGATGAGGAGCCCTTTGTAATAATGACAGCTCTGAGACAACAGCTGTTATCAGGACTGCTAATTTGTGGCTGTAATCGTGAATGTTGCTTTCAACATACCTATGTTTGCTATGACAACATGTATGATTTATATATATATATATATATATATATATATGTATCTTTCAGATAATTACAATGGTTTACAGCATAGCATAAAAAATAAACCTCCATCCTGCAAAAAAAAAAAAAAAGAAAAAAAAAATCACAGTACTGTTTTGTGGGGGGCATTTCACATTCTCACTGTTCTTTTCAGGCCCACCAGTGAATATGTGTCAAATACATCAATGCATATACAATTAATCTTGTTATTTTTTTTAATTCATTTTTTTCCGTAATTGCTGGGTTTAGAAGGCAACTTTTTAAAAGACAACTGCTGAATTGGATTTCTTGAGAGCATTTGTCCTCTCTGCCATCTCTACTTCAAATGTGTTAGATCTCTTCAAACAGACCTATCAGTGCTAGTCTGAATAATTATGCAGTCAGGACTAATTCACAATTGAGGTAGGTGTGTGGCGGCCCTTCAGTCATTGTCTTCATGTGAATGCTAATTGACAGTGGAAGAAAAAATGCCTCACTGCTGCTGACGGTATGGGAGATGATAGGTGAGGGGCTTACAGAAAAATGCAGCAGCATTTGAGAGATATTCATTATTCCAAAAGAGCTTTTCCTAACGTTTTCTTCTGAAGAACTTAAGGAGAGAAGCCATTAGTCAGCATAATCTCCATGAAAGGCCCCAACAATGTTACTGTAGCATTATTTATCTGTGCGCAAATATCACTCTGGAAACGTTTGAATCTTTCTGAGGTTTTCAAAGAGCCCCAGTTCCCTATCTGTCACTCACTCGACGTTGGTGTCAATGTAGTGACACTAGGGTCACTCTTGGGAGCCTGAGACACCTCTGGTCTTTGATAAAAGGCCAATGAAAATTGGCGAGTGATATTTGCATGCCACTCCCCCGGACACACGGGTATAAAAGGAGCTGGTATGTAACCACTCATTCAGATTTTCTCTTCGGAGCCGAACAGTCATGCTCATTGAGCTGAATATCCCTGTTCATTCACCTCTGCTGGATCTGACGGCGCATTTCAGTGGCTTCTCCCTCCTCTGCACTGGTGCACTGCAGAGAACGCCCCTGGGCGCTTCGGCAGACAAACAAAGAGAGTATATTTTCTGAAAGAGCATTTATCCCCTCTAAAAGAGTAAATTTCTCTAAAAGAGCGCACACACGGAACGTCTTTGTAAAGACGCGTCTTTCTAAAGATGCCTTTCCGATTGTGTGTTATTCCTGGTTGCGGTCGTTATCTCTCAACTTCGGATGCTCATGATCGCTGTCTTTCGTGTCTGGGCGCGACCCACACGGAAGCAGCGTTTGTGAATGGTTCATGTTCTCACTGCGAGAACATGACCATGGCAACGTTGCGGTCACGGCTTGCTTTCGTAAGAAAGCAAGCCATCCCAGCGGCTCCCCGCCTCGGTCCTTCTACCTACGGGTATGAGGTCAGCGCGGCTAGCACTGGGGGTGATTTGGGGACCCCAATGGGATCGCCTCCGCCAGGTATCCCCCCGCGGACCTCCTATTCCCCAGCACGCTCGTCTGCCCCAATCGGGCTTCCGGATGAGTTCACCGGCTCATCGCATGGCGAGTCTGGCTTCTTGTTCGGAGCTCGCGAAAATGATGAGCTCTCGAGCGCAGCATCGAAGAGCGGACTTGTCCAGTCGGACGCAGAAGCCTCAGCTGGGCTTCCCCCTTTGGGGACGATCACCCAGTCACAGGCCGATGCCAAAATGATGGACATGCTTTCCCGGGCGGCCGCGAGCTTCGGGCTAGAATGGAACTCTCCACCCTCCCCTGAACCCTCGCGGCTTGATGATTGGTTTCTGGGCTCGCGGCGCCGCTCAAAGCAACCGCGCCCGCTCCAGTGCCATTCTTCCCGGAAGTGCATGAGGAGCTGATGAAGTCGTGGGAGGCACCTTTCACTGCCCGGCCCCGACTCCGCAGTTCCCCCGCTCTCACTACCCTCGATGGCAGGGCGGCCAAGGGCTATACGGCGATTCCCCCAGTGGATAAGGCGCTCGCGGTGCACTTATGCCCGCAGAGCGCCGCCACCTGGCGTGGACACCCTAAGCTCCTGTCCAAGCCCTGTAAGCTCACGTCGTCCCTGACGGCTAAGGCCTACAGTGTTGCTGGACAAGCCGCCTCTGCCCTGCATGCCATGGCTCTCCTGCAGGTCCACCAAGCCAAGGCGCTGAAAGAACTGCACGAGGGTAGTTCTGCCCCAGATTTGATGCAGAAACTGCGCTTGGCGATCGACCTCACCCTCCGGGCGATGAAGGTCACAGCATGGTCTCTCAGGGGCATCCCCCTGCGGTGACTGCACCGGCTCCGCCACAGCCCGCCCCTTCGGCCTGGCCCCGGCGTGGAGCCCACCGCAGGAAGCCGATGCCACCCATCTCACAGCCGGCGCTGAAGAACCCACGGAGGTCCTCGAAGCGCCCCTGAGACGGGCAACCCAGGGACGAGGGAACCCACTCACGTGGAGCTTGTAGAAAGACCACTCCATCCCCCGGTGGAGGGCCATGTGGAAAATCTTTTGTTGCCTTTTTGTTTGATTTCGCCACACGCCCTGTGCTGTGGCACCTCGTGCTCCGCCCAGCCGTGAGGCCCCACCTGCCGGTACGTCTGACGACGTTGTCCCCTTGGTCCCCCTCGCGCGGAATTCGGACACGTGGCTTGCGCTTTCCAATCTGTCGCGGTGGCTGATCCAGACCGTCCGACTCGGCTACGTGATTCAGTTCACCAGGCGCCCGCCCAGGTTCAGCGGTATTCATTTCACCTTGGTCAAGGGCGAAAACGCTTATGCGCACACAGGGACCTGGTGCTCTCACACCTCAGCCGACTAGGGCTTCAGGTCAACTGGGAAAAGAGCAAGCTCCTCCCGGTTCAGAGCATCTCTTTTCTCGGTTTGGAGTTGGACTCAGTCTCCTTGACCGCGTGCCTTACGAACGAGCGCGCCCAGTCAGTGCTGGCCTGTTTGAAGGAGCTCAAGCAGGGAACAGCGGTTCCACTGAAACTTTTTCAGAGGCTCCTGGGGCATATGGCATCCTCAGCAGTGTCCACCCCACTTGGGTTGATGCATATGAGGCCGCTTCAGCACTGGCTCCAGACTCGAGTCCCATGATGGGTATGGCGCCACTGGACACACCGCGTGGCCATTACATCGGTCTGTCACCGTCTTTTCAGCCCTTGGACCGACCTCTCGTTTCTACAAGCAGGTGTTCCTCTAGAACTGGTCTCCAGGCGTGTCGTGGTCACGACAGACGCCTCCAAGATGGGCTGGGGCGCTGTTTGCAATGGGCACGCAGCCGCTGGCCTCTGGACGGGTCCACGACTGCAGTGGCACATCAACTGCCTCGAGTTACTGGCAATTCTGCTCGCCCTGCGGAGGTTCTGGCCGTTGATCCAGGGCAAGCATGTGTTAGTTCGGACGGACGGCACGGCAGTGGTAGCATATGTCATCCACCAAGGCGGTCTGCGCTCTCGCTGTATGTCACAACTCGCCCGCCGTCTCCTCCTCCGGACTCAGCAGCACTTCAAGTCGCTGCGAGCCACTCACATCCCGGGCAACCTCAACACCACAGCGGACGCGCTGTCACGGCAGGTTTCCCTCAAGGGAGAGTGGAAAATCCACCCTCAGGTGGTCCAGCTGATTTGGAGTCAATTAGGACGGGCACAGGTGGACCTGTTCACCTCCCAAGAATCCTCTCACTGCCTGCTCTGGTATGCCCTCACCGAGGCTCCCCTCGGCATAGATGCACTGGCACACAGCTGGCCCCCTGGCCTACGCAAATATGCATTTCCCCCAGTAAGCCTGCTTGCACAGACCCTGCTGGCCCACCCAGTATGGTGCTACAGCTCCCCCCTGGTGAATTCCCCTGAGGAAGGACCTTCTTTCTCAGGGACGGGGCACCCTCTGGCACCCGCGCCCAAACCTCTGGAATCTCCATGTCTGGTCCCTGGATGGGACGCGGAAGACCTAAGCGGCCTACCACCCACGCTGGTAGACACGATCACTCAGGCTAGGGCCCCCTATATGAGGCGCCTGTATGCCTTTAAGTAGCGTCTATTCGCTAAGTGGTGTTCTTCCCGATGCGAAGACCCCCAGAGATGCGCAGTTGGATCAGTGCTTTCCTTCCTGCAGGAGAGGCTGGAAGGGAGGCTGTCCCCCTCCACCTTGAAGGTGTACGTTGCCGCCATAGCAGCACACCACAACGCAGTTGACGATAAGTCCTTAGGGAAGCACGACCTGATCGTCAGGTTCCTAAGAGACACCAGGAGGCTGAATCCCTCCAGACCACGCCTTGTTCCCTCATGGGATCTCTCCGTAGTTCTTCAGGGTCTACAGAGAGCCCCCTTTGAGCCTTTACAGTCATCTGAGCTTAAGGCACTCTGCTTGAAGACTGCCCTCCTGACTGCGCTCACTTCCATCAAGAGGGTAGGTGACCTGCAAGCGTTCTCTGTCAGTGAAACATGCCTGGAGTTCAGTCCGGGTTACTCTCACGTGATCCTAAGACCGCGACTGGGCTATGGGCCCAAGGTTCCCACCACCCCATTTAGGGACCAGGTGGTGAACCTGCAAGCGCTGCCCCAGGTGGAGGCATACCCAGCCCTGTCATTGCTGTGTCCGGTGCATGCTTTACGCATCTATTTGGATCACACGCAGAGCTTTAGAGTCTCTGAGCAGCTCTTTGTCTGCTTTGGTGCACAGCGGAAAGGAAGTGCTGTCTCCAAGCAGAGGATCGCCCACTGGCTCATTGACACCATAACTATGGCATATCTCACCCAAAACATGCCGCCTGTGGTAGGGCTATGAGCCCATTCTACTCGTGGTGTAGCGGCTTCTTGGGCCCTGGCCAGAGGTGCCTCTCTAACAGACATTTGCAGAGCAGCGGGCTGGGCAACACCCAACACCGTTGCAAGGTACTACAACCTCCGGGTGGAACCGGTTTTGTCCCAGGTAGTGGCATGCAACACAAGCGGATAAGCCCGGGATAGCTGGCCGGGTGTATCGCTTGCACATAGCGCCTTCCACCTCCCTTTGAGCTGAAGACATGTGCCATTAATTCCCTGTAGTGTTCACAAACTTTGTTCCCTGGTTGACTTCCTCCGAGCCCTGTGGCAGTCGAGTCTTCGGAGAGACTCAATGCCGGCCCAGTACACGTGCTAACTAAGAGCCCGGTTCTGGGGTAGGTGCTCCGCATGTGGCGGTTCCCTATAAGGCTAACCCCACGTGATCTATATCCTCCGCTAGTTCGTTTCCTGCTGGCAAACTGTGTCTTCCTTGGGCAAAGCCCCTCTGCCCCAGTCTCCATGTTTGTAGTAACTTCGCTACCTTGAAGGCTCTCCACATGGTTGGAAAGACCATCTGATGTATTTTTCCACTTAAATATCCCCCCCTCTCTTTGGGTGAGGTGTGGTCTCCGCAGTGTCTTCCCCTTGGGAGGGACACCCCCCGACTAGACCTGGTGGCCCAGTCGGATAATTCCCCTTCTTTTTAGGGAGTGGAAAAAGAGAAGGGGAAAAGAGGCCACGACTGGGTTAAGCCTGTCTCTATCTTTGGGTAGTCGACTTGTCCCCAAAAAGGGCCATTCGACACTCTATGAGGCTATGAGGCACACAGCAAGTCTGCCCACCACACACCGCCAGTTCACGTAACACAGTTCAGCCTTGTG
The DNA here is from genome assembly GCF_019703515.2 of Myxocyprinus asiaticus. NCBI lineage: Eukaryota > Metazoa > Chordata > Actinopteri > Cypriniformes > Catostomidae > Myxocyprinus > Myxocyprinus asiaticus. The sequence goes on along the minus strand of NC_059379.1, from coordinate 7,182,340 downwards.
GCGTTTTGAATAGGGACCCCTAGTGTCACTACATCGACACCAACGTCAAGTGAGTGACAGATAGGGAACGTCATGGTTACTGGTGTAACCTCCATTCCCTGATGGAGGGAATGAGACGTTGTGTCCCTCCTGCCACAACGCTGAACTACCCGCTGAAATGGCCGGACCTTATATCGGCTCCTCAGCATAAAACCTGAATGAGTGGTTGCATACCGGTGCCTTTTATACCCGTATGTCCGGGGGAGTGGCATGCAAATACCACTCGCCAATTTTCATTGGTTTTTTATCAAAGACCAGAGGTGTCTCGGGCTCCCAAGAGTGACCCCTAGTGTCACTACATCGACACCAACGTCTCGTTCCCTCCATCAGGGAACGGAGGTTACACCAGTAACCATGACGTTTTCTTGTGTAACCATGTTTGAATGATGCTATCACATTTTTTGGTTGGGCAAATTCATAATTCAAGAATTTTCTATTGAAATTCATGAGTTGGAGGTTGAATTGGCCATATTGTAACATTTATAATCTGACGCTCAATGATGTGATTCAAATCAAAGAAAAATAAACCATAGAAACAGAGAAAATAATGCCTAAGCTTTTCAGAATGCCAACACTTATGTGGAATGTTTATGCACTATGCCACAAAAAAAAAAAAAAAAAAAAAAAAAGATGTAACAACCGTTTCTTCTAAAAACACTTATTAAGCATTTGGACACCTAAGGCACAAGTTTGTTAAATAAGCCAATGGAATTATCCCGCATTCATCCATTTTACAGTTCTTCAGCTGCACAATTGTACAGGGCCTTCGTTGCCAAATTTTGCGCTTCGTAATGTGCCACACATTCTCAACTGGAGACAGGTCAAGACTGCAGGCAGGTCTGTCAAGCACTCGCACTCTCTGCTTATGCAGCCATGCACTTGTAATCCGGGCAGTGTGTGGTTTGAGGTTGTCCTGCTGGAAAATTCAGGGACATCCCTAGAAAAGACAGTGTCTGGATGGCAGCATATGTTGCTTCAAAATTTGTCCATATCTTTCTGCATTAATGGTGCCCTCACAGATGCACCAGTTACTCATGTCAAAGGCACTGGCACACCCCCATACCATGACAGACACTGGCTTTTGGAGCTGATACTTATGACAGCTTGCATCGTTCTTTTGATCTATGTCCAGGAGAACACAACTGTTTTTCTTTATTCAAAACCTATTTGAAATGTGGACTCGTTGGACAAAAAAATATGATTTCACGACTTTTTGTTCTACTTTTCATCTCAGATGATACACGAGCCCAGAGAAGTCGGCAGCACTTCTGGACAGTGCTGATTTTTGGCTTCTGCTTTGCATAGTAAAGTCTTAACTTGCATCTGTGGATGCAGCAGCGAATGGCATTGACTGTCAAAGAGTTACCAAAGTATTCCTGAGCCCATTACAGACGAATGACTTTTTTTAAGTGGTTTTACAGCAGGACAATGCCAAACCACATACTGCCCGGATTACAAGTGCAGGGCTGTGTAAGCAGAGAATGCGGGTGCTAGATTGGCCTGCCTCCAGTTTGTCTCCAACTGAAAATGTGTGTCGCATTATGAAGTGCAATGAAGGCCCCATACAACTGCACAGCTGAAAACCTGCATAATGGATGAATGGGGGAAAATTTAACTTGCTAAACTTAAACTTGTGACTTTTACCCAAACATTTAATAAGTGTAATTAAAAATTTTGATAATTTACAAATCACTCATTTTTGTTTTTATTATCATTTTCCATTCTGTCCCAATTTTTTTTTTTTTTTTTTTTTTTCAGAATCACACACACACACACACACACACATACACATATATATATATATATATATATATATATATATATATATATATATATATATATATATATATATATACAGTAAAGCAGCATATTAATAGCTGGTAGAAAAAAATAACACTATTAATAAATATTTACAGCTAGTAAATTTTCACAATTCAAGTGCCATTTGCAGATGTGCCATGAAGCTTTTGACCATGCATACATACATAAATGCATAAATACATACAAATAAACTCAGCAAAAAAAGAAACGTCCTCTCACTTTCAACTGCTTTTATTTTCAGCAAACTTAACATGTGTGAATATTTGTATGAACATAAAAAGATTCAACAACTAAGACATAAACTGAACAAGTTTCACAGACACATGACAAACAGAAATGGAATAATGTGTCCCTGAACAAAGGGGTGGGGGGGTCAAAATCTAAAGTAACAGTCAGTATCTGGTGTGGCCACCAGCTGCATTAAGTACTGCAGTGCATCTCCTCCTTGTGGACTGCACCAGATTTGCCAGTTCTTGCTGTGAGATGTTACCCCACTCTTCCACCAAGGCACTTGCAAGTTCCCGGACATTTCTTGGGGGAATAGCCCTAGCCCTCACCCTCCGATCCAACAGGTCCCAGACGTGCTCAATGGGATTGAGATCCGGGCTTTCTACTGGCCATGGCAGAACACTAACATTCCTGTCTTGCAGGAAATCACGCACAGAACGAGCAGTATGACTGGTGGCATTGTCATGCTGGAGGGTCTTGTCAGGATGAGCCTGCAGGAAGCGTACCACATGAGGGAGGAGGATATCTTCCCTGTAACGCACAGCATTGAGATTGCCTGCAATGACAACAAGCTCAGTCCAATGGTGCTGTGACACACCACCCCAGACCATGATGGACCCTCCACCTCCAAATCGATCCCACTCCAGAGTACAGGCCTCGGTGTAATGCTCATTCCTTCGATGATAAACGCGAGTCTGACCATCACCCCTGGTGAGACAAAACCGCAACTTGTCAGTGAAGAGCACTTTTTGCCAGTCCTGTCTGGTCCAGCAAAGGTGGGTTTGTTGTTGTTGGCGGTGATGTCTGGTAACGACCTGCCTTACAACAAGCCTACAAGCCCTCAGTCCAGCCTCTTTCAGCCTACTGCAGACAGTCTGAGCACTGATTGAGGGATTGTGCGTTCCTTGTGTAACTCGGGCAGTTGTTGTTGCCATCCTGTACCTGTCCCGCAGGTGTGATATTTGGATGTACCGATCCTGTGCAGGTGTTGTTACACATGGTCTGCCACTGCGAGGACGATCAGCTGTCTTTCCTGTCTCCCTGTAGCGCTGTCTTAGGCATCTCACAGTACAGACATTGCAATTTATTGCCGTGGCCACATCTGCGGTCCTTATGCCTCCATGCAGCATCCCTAAGGCACGTTCACGCAAATGAGCAGGGACCCTGGGCATCTTTCTTTTGGTGTTTTTCAGAGTCAGTAGAAAGGTCTCTTTAGTGTCCTAAGTTTTTATAACTGTGACCTTAATTGCCTACCGACTGTAAGCTGTTAGTGTCTTAACGACCGTTCTACTGGTGCATGTTCATTAATTGTTTATGGTTCATTGAACAAGCATGAAAAACATTGTTTAAACCCTTTTCAATAAAGATCTGTAAAGTTATTTGGAATTTTATAAAATTATCTTTAAAATACAATGTCCTGAAAAAGAGACATTTCTTTTTTGCTGAGTTTAGTATGTGCATACATATCTCACATAACCTCCTTGAGAAGATTTTGCACATCTTATTTTAGCCTGACTCATTCAGAACTCATTTTCAATGCCAGAAACCCCCTGGAGCACTTGACAACCATGGTAGCATCTGGTGATGATGCTCCAGAAATCTCCCACTAGCCAACAAACATAGTGGCTGTGCTTTAGGGTCTATCACCATGCCAACCATGTCTTTCCAGGATTATCTCAGCATCTGGGTTGGTTTACTCACATGGAGGCAATCTCCATGCAAAGGTTAAAGTCAGCTAACCATAGATTAACTGATGATTTTTCTCTAATAGACCTGATTGATGCTGATTTATAGACCCATTTTGAAAATGACCTATCGGTCAGTGCACATGCCCTGACACATTAAACTGCGGTGTGCATGCAGACTTAAGGGTTCAATTCCAGAACCCTGCTATACATGAAAGTGTACAAACTTCATATGACTTGGATTCACATTGACTGTGTTTATTCATCAGAAAGATTATGAGCATTCAAATCTTGGAGTCTTTGAAGCGAAAAACTACTGTTAAGTAGTTAACATTAGGTATGTAGGTAACAAGTATTAGGCCAGGTACAGGAGCAGTTTTTTTCCCCCTCAGGCCATCCACCTCACGAACAGTTAAAACTGCCCCCAAATACATTCCTTTGGTCAATAAAACCATGTGCAATATTCAATCCATCCATTCCTGCTTATATCCATATTTCATTTATATTCTTTAACATATCCTACCTCTTCTTCAGTACATTACATCACCTGCAATTAACTGTATATCTGTATATAAAACAGTCTAACTATATGTATATAATGTCACTATATGTATATATGTTTAAATGTATATGTTTGTATGTATGTATATATGTTGCATTCTCTAGCACTGGAAGCTTCTGTCACCATGACAAATTCCTTGTGTGTGTCAGCATACTTGGCAATAAAGCTCATTCTGATTCTGATTAATGGCATTTTGCTCTTTTTGATGTTTTGTGATGATCACTGCTATTTTATTGACATCACTGTGTATCACTTTCACTCAATTCACATCACTGCTATATGGATGTGTTTTTCACTGCCTTGTGGATGTGAAAAACTATGAAATTCCCCTCTGGCTTGCTTAGGGAAAATGAAATCTAAAATATCTTGAGTTTTGTAGCTTTTATGCCCTGTCTATTAGCTTTGAGGTCATCTATATGCTTCTGTGCTTTTAAAAGTTGACCAAATGTACTTAGTTCATATACACATTTGTGACAATTCTCTAACTTTCTTTCAAGGAGGAAGCAGGAGCTCGATAACCAATTCAACGTGAGTCTTTGTTCCTTATACTTTTCAGTAAACACACACACTAATGCTTTTCAGTACAGCCAATCATACACACACAGCCAGGTTCATGTGTCGCGCTCTCTCTCTCCTCTCTGGAGCTCTAGACTTCTTTTATCCCTCTCAGTTCTCATTGCAAACACAAACAGCTGTTAGAGATAATTTCCCACAGGTGTCAGTCCTTACCGTTCTTCCTCTCACGGCCTCGCTTTCCACAGACGTCACTCGGCCACGTCCCCATCACCACATAACCATTTGGTCTTAGGTCTCGGGCAGGTTGCAGTAGCTGTGGTCTTATCAATTCGGGGACACACCTGTCCATGACCCAAGTGGAATCCCAGATACCGTACTTCCACCCGTCCAATTGCACATTTCTTAGGGTTTGCCGTGAGTCCCGCCCATCTCAAAAGCCTCAAGACAGCCCTCAGATGCAGCAGGTGCCACTGTCAGTCATTACTGTAAATAATGATATCGTCCAGACAGGCAGCAGTGTAATGGCATGCGGTTTGAGGATTCTGTCCATGAGCCGCTGAAACGTAGCCAGGGCCCCATACAAACTGAAAGGAAGGGTGACAAATTAGTGTAAGCCAAATGGTGTGGAAAATGCATTTTTTTTTTTCACGGGATATGGGAGTTAAGGGGACTGCCAATATCCCTTTGTCAAATCCAGTGTCGAATAAAAGAGAGCCATGCTTAACCAATCGAGCAGTTCATCAAACCGAGGCATTGGGTACACATAAAATTTAGACAACACATTTACTTTCCTATAATCCACACAGAACCAGACCGAGTCATCACTCTTCAGAACCAGCACCACCGTGCTAGCCCAGTCACTGTGGGATTCTTCTGTCACCCCTATATCTAGCATGGCCTTTAATCCTTCCCGAACCACTTTTTTTTTTGTGTTCTGGTAGTCGGTAGGGACGACTGCACCATTGTACCACTACCATGGGGTGGTTTCGATATGATGCACTATGATATTTGTACAGTCAGGAAGAGGCGAGAACACGTCAGAGAATTCTCCTTGCAACCTGGAAACCTCCGTGACTTGTGACGGTGTGAGGTAGTCTCCACAAGTGACCCAGAGTGACTCGATTGGTGGCTTTTAAGTTCACCTCCGGTCCGAGCTCCTCCCTCTCCGGAATCACCGTCGCCAAAGTCATGGGGACCGCCTCTCTCCACAGTTTTAGGAGGTTGATGTTGTAAATCTGATGTGCCCCGCCTCTATCCGTTCATTTAACCTAATAATTGATTCATCCTGACTCGCCATGTGACCTCAAAGGGCCCTTGCCACTTGCCGAAAAATTTAAAGCTCGATGTGGTGAGTAAACACCACATCGAGGTCTTTATGAGGACTTTATCTCCCAGTGCAAATTCCCGTAGCTGAGTACCCCTATCATACCCCTTTGACTGCAATGTTTAATGTGTGTGTTCATGTATTTCATGTCTTTTATTTTGAAAGTTATTTCCTGTTTCATGTCATGTGTCCCTGGTCATGTGATGTCCTGTTTTCCCTCCATGTTCATGTGTCTTGTTTTCATTGGTTTATTGTCTTGTTATCCTGTTATCAGTTCTGTTCTGTTCATTGGTTATCTTTGTCATGTGTTCTCCCATGTCCATGTATTTAAACCCTCATGTTTTCCATTGTCCTTGATCAAGTATTGTATGTGATTGGTAATGTTGTCACGTTTTGTCAGGCCAAGTTTATGTCAAGCCATGTTAATGTCAAGCAAAGTTTACGTCAAGTCAAGTTTATATTCATGTTAGTTGTTCATGTTCATAGTTAGGGTTTATTGGTTCTCACTTTAAATAAATTGCACTTGGGTTCTTCAGTTCATCGTCATCGTCTTCGTCATTGCCAGCAGCCATCGTTACAGTCGTTACATTGATGTTCTTGAGCCTGGAGCAAATTAATTACATTTATTATTAAACAAATTAAAAATCCTCTGTTAATTGCCCCAGTGTGTCAAGAACATTTTGGATTTTGTTTGAAGGTCCCTCCTCTCAATTTTCCTGTAGGACGTCGAGCATGCCGCGCAGTCATCGCCTGTACAATAATTTGAATGGGGAGAACCCCGTGGAGGCTTACGGGACCTCTCGTACTGCAAATAATAGGGGCTCGATCCATTTGTTCCAATTTCGAGTATCTTCGTGCAGGTACTTACAAATCATATTCTTTAGTGTCTGATTAAATCGTTCGACCAAGCCGTCCGTTTGGGGGTGGTAAATGCTGGTCCGAATCAGTTTAATCCCCAGTAATTCGTACAGTTTGCGTAGTGTACGTGACATAAACGTCTTGCCCTTATCAGTGAGGATTTATTTTGGAATCCCCACTCAGGAGATTATTTTAAATAGTGCCTCAGCTCACCAAGCGTCCACAAGCAGAAGCTCTGCCGATGTTGTTCTGGGCTGCGGCTGATCCGTTGCAGAATGGCCTTCTTCAAGTCCTCGTACACCACAAGTTTGGCCACAGGAAGTGGTTGGGCCATGAGTTGGGCTTCCCCGGACAACAGCAGCAGTAGGCGGGCCAGCCTCTGGGACCTCGGCCACTTTCATGCGTCCGCCGTCTCCTCGAAGAACTCAACGAAAGCCTCCGGGTCATCTTGTGGTCCCATCTTGGCAAGCGTGACGTGGTTGTGACTGAAGACCCCTCCTGGCTATTTTATCCCTCTCAGCTCTCACTACAAACACAAACAGCTGTTAGATATAATTTCCCACAGGTGTCAGTCCTTACTGTTCTTCCTCTTGAAGCCTCACTCTCCACAGATGTTGCTCGGCCATGCCCCATCACCACAGCATTTTAAATTTACAGTATTTCTCTTTCAGAAAAAACAAAAACAAAACATTGATGACTCCTCTTGCACTCATGGGTAAATCCAATTTTTGTGTCCAATCTCTAAAATGTCAATTTCTCTCTTTTTAATACAACCTGCCTCCAACTACCTTATGGTTCATGGCTGACTGTGATGTAAACTAAAACCTACTGGTTACTGACAAAATTAACAAGCCCTTCGATATGCCCCACCCAAACTTAATGCTTCAACAAGAAACACATCAAAACAGGAAAGAAAACTGTCCTTGTTTTGGGAGTCTAATGGGGTTTTAATCAGCCTGATCACATGGAAATCATGTGACTGTGGCAACATTTTTGCAAAATTATTATTACACATATGAGGTAAAGTATCACTGAGTGGTGCTAAAAGTGAGCAAAATGTTGTTCGAAAACAGATGCAGTTTTTCAAGGTAAATGCTCTATCGAGTTTTTAATCAACCAAACCTACCTTCCTACCCTAAATCTTAAACCTAAACTTAATTTATAGTGTCAAAAGGCAAATGTGAGATCAAAAACACAATTGCTGAAACAATTGTAATTTTGTGGGGCTTCTAGGACACTTCTGACACAAGTGTTGACTCCGTGCTCTTCAGGACTCATACCACGGTCCTTTACATCGCAAGTCCGGCACTTTATATAGTAGAGATATTGTGCAACTTGATCATGCTCGAACAAGCTTTTGAAGTTGGTTATGTAATTCAAACGTTAAAACGTATAACCTTACAAGTCATGCACTACAGTACAATCTTTTAGATGTCATAAGATAGCATTGTGTGGGAAACAGGGTGGAAAATAAATGTTTATGAACTGATAATCTGCCATTTTACTCATGATTCGTGTGAAAGGGAATAAAAGCCTCCCTTCCTTTTTAAATTTATCATCAGATATTATCATGCTGGAACTCCCATGGTCTCAATTTCTCAGTAGCCTCTGGCACATCTGCATAATTGTGTTTGCCACATGGTAAACACATCAAAACAAGAAAAAAAACTGTCCTTATTTTGGGGGCCTTATGGGGTTTTAATCAGCCTGATCACATGGAAATCACGTGACTGTGGCAACATTTTTGCAAAATTATATTACATGGTTGCTTACACATATGAGGTAAAGTATCACTGAGTGGTGCTAAAAGTGAGCAAAATGTTGTTCCAAAACAGATGCAGTTTTTCAAGGTTAATGCTCTATCGAGTTTTTAATCAACCAAACCTACCTTCCTACCCTAAATCTTAAACCTAAACTTAACCTATAGTGTCAAAACGCAAATGTGAGATGAAAAACACAATTGCTGAATCAAACGTAATTTTGCGAGGCTTCAGGGACACTTCTGGAACACGTGTTGACTCCGTGCTCTTCAGGACAAATATTTACTTAAGTAGCTATGTTGACACGTATGATCTTTCTACTTTAAGAAATTTATAAATTGTCTGCTACCTCTTGCTCTTTCGCCACTCCGCCTTTTCGGCTTCATTTCTGTAGTAGTGTACTACTACATGACGTGTAATCAGTTTGCACTGCGCGCATTTTGCGCTGGTTGAACTTGAGGAACATACCACTTTAATTTTCAATGGGGGTGGGGGGGGGGGGGTGTTGCTAACATGAGAGGAGACAGGGTAGATTACAGAAACTTCTTTCTTGCAACTTTTTATTGCTGCCAATGGCATATAACTATATATAACAATTTCATGATAATATCATGGACAATTAGTATTGCCTTTCAATGGGCCCCTGTTACTAAGGTCCACCATTACCCACGGTCCGACGCCCCTGCATACAGGCATCGATGAGATTAACAGGTTGGAAAAGAAAATTAAAGTCAAATAAAGCTCTGAGCTCAATATTATGTAGTTTACAAAAAAAAAAAAAACCCTATAATCCAAAATGAGTCAATTTCAAACATCAGCACTGTCCCATGTGGTGATGTATTACACCTCATACAAAGAGACATTTATAATAAAGGCTGTCTCATATTCAGATATAGTATATGCAAAACCATAATTATAAAAGTCTGAACAATAAAGCAAGGCAAATAAAGTTTAATCTAGCTCAATTCTTCTTCATCATACATTTGCTCGAATCACCAGCTGCACTTTGCATTTAAATACAATAGCAATGACAACAACATTAAAATATTATAATAACAATGATGAAGATGGTGGTAAGAAAAAAAAAAGTGTCAATACCCCTGCTAAGAAGACCTGCACACACAGGCCTGATTGTAAGGTAGACAAACCGCTGCATTAAACAGAGTTATGGATATAGAAACCATGAGAGAAATCAAGTTTTCTGCACAAATAATCTCAAGAATTGAAAGGGTCTCTGAGCGTTTCCCAAGGGATGAATAAAAGCCTTGTGTTTACAGTATCTCTGTAAAAACACATCCACACACCTTTATCTTTCTCCATTATTTAGCGGGGTGCATGATGTAAATGACACACACACACACACACACACTGAAAAAAATACATTAAGAGTGTAAACTATGGAAGATCAGGATTTGGCACAGCAATAAAGCAGTAGGTAAAGCTGTTAATTGGGCCTGTCACTACTATAACTCAAACCTACATTACATTAACATTATAAAATCATCGAGAGCAGTTTAAAAGTTTCCTTTCGTAGGAACTCAAGCTGTGTAATAGCATTGGGACACGCCCTGAGTTTCACGTGGTATGAGGCCCTTATACAATCACAGCAATTTATTGGCTGATGGCGCTTTAGCGACGCCCCAGGGAGCTACATCATGGGCTCCATAAAGGGGCTCGCTTCGCGCCATCTAGTCAGATTTTCTGTTCTTCAGTGCATGATCTCGTCTGGCCCATATTGTATCAAAGACTCACTTCGAAGCGAGGATTATTATTATTCTACCTTTTGAGTGGCAAGCAACACAGGATGGAATAAGAAGCGTACACGTCCTTTATATAGCATAATGTCAGAGCAATTTTAATGTCTTTTTTTCCAAACATTACAAGGGTCCGATGGGTACAGCGATGCTGTTCAAAGCTCACAGTTTCTCACCACATGGCATTAGCCACACTTGTTCCAGTTCCACGTTTTCCAAATTGGAGCTCCTTGTGCAAGGGCAGTTTGGGATTTCGGCAAAGATTGGAGTGCGAACGGACATTGGATTCTTCCTCGTGTTTGTCGCCCTCCCCTTGAGCGAAAGCACGAATCTCATCGGACATGCTTTAAGGCCTAGCTCGGCAGCCTTTTTCTGATGAACATGCATGCAAAAGAGTTACCATGTGCATCTTGAGCCATCGCTATTAACTCTCTGGGGTCAACGGACAACGCGTCCTGCTGGATTTTTTCCTCATAACAGCGGAAACAACTTAAAATACTCTTAAGGTTTAAAATACATTTTTGGGTATACAGATAAGTGAAAGACATCATTAGAGACTATAAAGGGTCTACTTTTATTTGTGTACACTCACAATAACAACAAAACCTTGTGCTTTTGTAAAATAAAGAAAATAAACAGGGTGCGCTTTCAGCCGTCTCTGTCTCCGTGAGCATCTTTCTGAAACACGTCACAAAAATTAACTGAAACTCCGTGAATACTTATCACACAAACATGAAACATGTCTAAAGAAAGCTTAAAATGTCTACTTTTAAATAAAATAATTCACATTTAAAACAAATATTCTCCTGCAATGTAATCTGTATGAAACAAAAGCGATGTACAGTTTCTCATGGCTCAACTAATTATCCCTAATGTGATCACACCCACCAGTAGAGCACGCTATTCATACGGTAATGTGCTGAGGCGATTAATGCAAATGGTAAACGCCCCCAACAATGCATTAAAAAGCATCAAATTCATTCACTTTTCTGCGTGTTTGAAAGATGGCACGCTACACAGGTGAGGAAGCTCCTGGATAGTTATGAAGATTTCATGTTTTCCTCAGAAGAAGAGCGGGAATCTGACAAGGAACGTTTGCATTTTGAAGAGCGACTTGATCCAGCCAAGGATACAATTTCGGATGAGTAAGTCATTTAGTATTACTTACATATTAGTTGACATGCAATTTTATATGAACATGGACATATTTCACATATTTTACTGACTTGCCAGCCAGGATTCAGAGTATTGAAATTTGAAATATGTCCTAATAGGCAAGTTTTAGTTACATTTAAATGTTGTTTCGGCTAAAGCAGGTATTTAAATTGTATGCTGTATGATATAAATATGATATTTAATATGATATAAAAATAATATGAATGTTTAGATTATATTTTAACTAGTGTTTATGCTGCCTCATTATAATCAACGAAGCTTGTGCTTGCAAATATCTGTTTGGGTGTAAATGTGTAAAATGTGCTGTAAATATGCCCATATTAGAAAATCAGCATATTAGAATGATTTCTGAAGGATCATGTGACACTGAAGCCTGCGGTAATGATGCTGAAAATTCAGCTTTAATCACAGGAATAAATTGCATTTTACAATATATTCAAATAGAAAAGTTATTTTAAATTGTAAACATATTTCACAATATCACTGTTTTTGCTGTATTTTGGATCAAATAAATGCAGCCTTGGTGAGCAGAAGAGACTTTTAAAAACATAAAAAAAAAAAAATCTTACAGATCTAAAACTTTTAAATGGTAGTGTAGGTCTAAAGTTTTTAAGTATTTATGTAAAGAAAATGTATAGTCAGATTACATCTTTTAACTTAAACTACAAACAATACATTCAATCTTTAAGTCTCCTCACATTCACAGATCCAGTTCTCAAAATTCTTGTGAACAAATGTTTAGTATGTGTTATATGGCCTTATTTCAGTGGCTTAAAAGTTTTGTTTGTTCAAAAACCATGCATAAACGTTATTTCCTCAAAAACACAAACATATACAGGTGCTGGTCATATAATTAGAATATCATCAAAAAGTTGATTTATTTCATTAATTCCATTAAAAAAGTGAAACTTGTATATTATATTCATTCATTACACACAGACCGATATATTTCAAATGTTTATTTCTTTTAATTTTGATGATTATAACTGACAACTAAGGAAAATCCCAAATTCAGTATCTCAGAAAATTAGAATATTACTTAAGACCAATACAAAGAAAGGATTTTTAGAAATCTTTGCCAACTGAAAAGTATGAACATGAAAAGTATGAGCATGTACAGCACTCAATACTTAGTTGGGGCTCCTTTTGCCTGAATTACTGCAGCAATGCGGCGTGGCATGGAGTCGATCAGTCTGTGGCACTGCTCAGGTGTTATGAGAGCCCAGGTTGCTCTGATAGTGGCCTTCAGCTCTTCTGCATTGTTGGGTCTGGCATATCGCATCTTCCTCTTCACAATACCCCATAGATTTTCTATGGGGTGAAGGTCAGGCGAGTTTGCTGGCCAATTAAGCACAGGGATACCATGGTCCTTAAACCAGATACTGGTTGCTTTGGCACTGTGTGCAGGTGCCAAGTCCTGTTGGAAAATGAAATCTGCATCTCCATAAAGTTGGTCAGCAGCAGGAAGCATTAAGTGCTCTAAAACTTCCTGGTATACGGCTGCATTGACCTTGGACCTCAGAAAACACAGTGGACCAACACCATCAGATGACATGGCACCCCAAACCATCACTGACTGTGGAAACTTTACACTGGACCTCAAGCAACGTGGACTGTGTGCCTCTCCTCTCTTCCTCCAGACTCTGGGGCCCTGATTTCCAAAGGAAATGCAAAATTTACTTTCATCAGAGAACATAACTTTGGACCACCCAGCAGCAGTCCAGTCCTTTTTGTCTTTAGCCCAGGCGAGACGCTTCAGACGCTGTCTGTTGTTCAAGAGTGGCTTGACACAAGGAACGCGACAGCTGAAACCCCATGTCTTGCATACGTCTGTGCGTAGTGGTTCTTGAAGCACTGACTCCAGCTGCAGTCCACTCTTTGTGAATCTCCCCCACATTTTTGAATGGGTTTTGTTTCACAATCCTCTCCAGGGTGCGGTTATCCCTATTGCTTGTACACTTTTCTACCACATCTTTTCCTTCCCTTCGCCTCTCTATTAATGTGCTTGGACACAGATCTCTGTGAACAGCCAGCCTCTTTTGCAATGACCTTTTGTGTCTTGCCCTCCTTGTGCAACGTGTCAATGGTCGTCTTTTGGACAACTATCAAGTCAGCAGTCTTCCCCATGATTGTGTAGCATACAGAACTAGACTGAGAGACCATTTAAAGGCCTTTGCAGGTGTTTTGCGTTAATTAGCTGATTAGAGTGTGGCACCAGGTGTCTTCAATATTGAACCTTTTCACAATATTCTAATTTTCTGAGATACTGAATTTGGGATTTTCCTTAGTTGTCAGTTATAATCATCAAAATGAAAAGAAATAAACATTTGAAATATATCAGTCTGTGTGTAATGAATGAATATAATATACAAGTTTCACTTTTTGAATGGAATTAGTGAAATAAATCAACTTTTTGATGATATTCTAATTATATGACCAGCACTTGTACATACATGTTGTTCATATATTATTATAGCTCAGTTTGTGCTGAATACAGTGTTATCAGACTTTAGCCATTAATATGTTTTTAAGCAACTGATAAAAGCACAAATGTCAAGGCATGTCAAAACTTCTCCAGGGCCCAAAACACCCTCAGACCCCAGAGGGTTAAAATCGCTGTATGAGAGGATTCGTCATTTGAAGTTAAGGAAACAAACTGGCCCCTTTGTGCCTATTGAATTTTACTGTGTCCTTCTGGGAGAATGCACATGAATAAGGTAATGGAGGAGCCTTCCTATCTCTTCCCTCTCCGTTCGAAGCGAACTGCTCGAGGTGGAGGGGATCATGCATGAGCCCTGTCGCAGAACGAGGGGATTGGAATAAGAGAATATTTCCCAACGGAGTAATGGCGAACCAACGTGCGAGCGCATTGTCGGTGCCATTATTCTTTTGGGATGCTATCAAGATATGCGAGGTATTTTAACTCGTGTTTTTTGTTGTTGTTGTATTTAACCATTCGCGGAACAAGCGGGCGCTCTAACAAGACAAGAGATGCGCACTGCTATCTCTGCTCAATTTTTTGGTTGCGGCATGGATGTCGCTCTTTTAAGTCAGCTGTTGGATCTACACGCAATGGTTTTGCAGTCCAACCAAGTGCATCACGTCAATAAATGACTTTGAGCTAATATTGGCTCCGTTTGGAATTTCCCTCGTTTTCCCCTGTGGCTCACACTGCGGAACGTGTTTGTCAAGACGATGCTTTTGTTTGCGAGGATGCTTCGTGCTATCTGGGTACTACTCGTTGTTCCCCCATTATATGTTGGGACTGGTTTGGTTCTAACCCATTTTTTCAGTACACCAATTTAGCTCAGTCTCCCCCGTAATTTATGCTGGCGAGTGAGCATTGAATATTTTCAGCTTGAGTTTTGCCTCTGCCTCCATGACGGGTTTGCTGTGTAACGAAGGATGAGCCCTTATTCAGTGAACAAAATTGGACCATATAAACGTATCCATTTCTCTCCTGATTGCCCTTCGGTCTGTATTGGGACGAGTTCGCTGTTGTATGTGCCTCGAACGTCCGACAAATAGAATATGGTTCAGTTTTCCCCAGTAGCTTGCTGGGGAGCGAACATTATAAAAAAAAAAAAAAGCACTTCCCAAATTCAGCCTCTGTCTCCATAACCAAGGGTCTCGAGACATGCATAATATAATTTGATGTTCATCAAGCACAAGTGTACACAAAACACAGGGTGAACATAAGCACCACATGTGAATGTAAGAATGCTGGGACCATTGTGGCGAGCCTGCTTGCTCTCAATTTCTCTCCATGTTCGCACATTCTTCCCTGTTCTATGCTAGGGAAAAGGTTTATTCTGTCAGCGTCCCTGCTGTAGATACATTCAGGGTGATCATCATTCATGCCTAAATACAATAAAGGCAAAAACATGATCAAATTCCCTTCAAACAGCCACAGTATAAGAGGAGCGAAGGCTTCCCTCCGCTGTGCCGCTGGTTTGGGGGCAGTCGCCAAAAGTAAGCCAAGCGCGTCATCTAGTGGTTACAGGTTGCGCTGCAGGCAAGAACCATGCATTAATCCCTCTGTCTGCCCATCTGTCGGCTTGGCAGCAGCTGAAGGGCATTTCAAACTGGGTACTTCGAACGATAAAGCATGGTTATGTAATTCATTTCAGGCGAACTCCGCAGGTGTTCAGTGGGGTTGTTCGGACAAACGTTTCTGTTCGGGAAGCCTTGCTTTTGAATTCATACTCTCTTAAAAAAAGGGGCAATAGAGGAGATTCCTCCTTCTCAGAGAGAGTGTGGTATCAACAGCCATTATTTTCTGGTCCCGAAAAAAGACGGTGGTTTGCGTCCCAATCTGGATTTGATTATTTTTAATTCCAAAGTAATGAAATGTCAATTCGGAATGCCGACAGAAGCAAATAATGTCACAAGAGTAGCCAGGGGACTGTTTTGTGACAATAGATTTGAAGGACTCTTACTTTAAAGTTATAACAACAGACGCCTCCTCCACGGGTTGGGGCACTGTATATGAGGGTTATCCAGCCTGCAGGGTTTGGACGGGCCAGCGGCAATATTGATACATAAACTGTCTGGAGATGTTCATGGTGCTGCTAGCGTTAAACTTTTTCCTTCCAGAGATTCAGGGCAGTCATGTCCTTATCTGGTTGAACAACAGGATGGTGGTGTCCTACATCAATCGCCAGGGAGGAGTGTGTTATCATGCCATGCTGAGGCTGGCATATCACATTCTTCTGTGGGCACAGGACAATGTGCTGTCTCTACGAGCCATCATGTTCTGGGCCGGTTGAATTTGGGGGCAGATCTCCTGTCCAGACAGGGCTTTATGCCTGGAGAGTGGACATTACATCCTCAGATTATGGAACAAATCTGGAGAAGGTTTGGCAGAGCTGAAGTGGAACTGTTTGCTTCGAGCGAGACAGCACACTGTCCCCTCTGGTTTTTCCCTCTTGCCCCCAGCACCGCTGGGTATCGATGTGTTGGTGCATCAGTGGCTGAACACACACATTTCTGCAGAGAGTTCGGGAGGATCGGGTTCGGCTTCTGTTAGTGGCACCGTTTTGGCCATCTCAAGTATGGTTTTTGACTCTGGTCTCTCTCCTGGAGAAAGTTCCTTGGGAGATTCCAGTCAGAACAGACATGTTGTCTCAGGCTCAGGGCAGCATTTGGCACCCCTGGCCAGACTTGTGGAAGTTATGGTATGGCCTCTTAACGGGGCACACTTTTGAATGATGTGTTATACCCCACTGTAGTTGATACCATTCTGAATGCTAGAGCTCCATCAACTAGGAAGCTTTATATGTTCAAGTGGTGTATTTTTGCTTCTTGGTGTACAGTGTGAGGTGAAGACCAGTTCACTGTCCTGTCGGTACAGTGCTGTATTTTTTTGCAAGAGTATTTTGGGGCTGGGGTTGCCCCAGCAACACTTAAAGTCTATGTTGAAGCTGTAGCGGCTGAGCATATGCTTATCAATGGAGTCTCTGTCAGTAGACATTCTCTTGTCTCTCATTTTATGCGTGGGGTACACAGGCTTAGAACTTTTCGTCCCGTCTGCATTCCTTTATGGGATTTATCTGTTGTTTTAGAGGCGCTCTCGGGTGCTCCGTTTGAGCCTTTGGCAACGGTCACCTGCTGGTGGCATTGGCGTCGTTTAAAAGGGTTGGTGATTTGCATGCCCTGTCGATTAATCCCGTATGTATGGATTTTGCGCCAGGGTGTTCAATGTTGGTGTTAAGACCTCACTTTGCCCAAGGTCATTTCTACATCATTTAGCTCACAGACTATTAATTTTCAGGCTTTCTATTTGAGTTGGAGGAGCATGCCCAGTTCAGGTGCTGCAAGTTTATGTTGACCGTACTAGCCTGTGGCGTAAGTCAGAGCAGTTGTTTGTGTGCTTTTGTGCCCACAACAGGAGTGTTTCGGTGTCCAAGCAAAGACTGTCTCATTGGCTAGATGATGCAATTTCAAGTGCTTACGAAGCATGCGGTTAATCTTCGCCTTTAGGTATTCAAGCTCATTCTACGAGGAGCATGGCATCCTCATGGGCATGAAGTGCATCCTTGGAGGACATCTGTATGGCGGCAGGATGGTCCTCTTGCATACATTTGTTAGATTTTATAATCTGGACGAGGCTTTCACTGCTGCTTCCCAGGTTCTCTCTGTTGGAACAGGAATACTCATATTTCCCTCTGTTTTATCCAGATACTTTAGCTCGCTTGTGTGCCACTGTATGCTTGCCACATGGGCGTAGACAGTTGGCAGCTACTGTTCGAATGGCATGAATGTATATCATTCCCAGTGCGATTACACAGCTCAAGTTCCTATGAAAGGGAATGTCTCAGTTATGTGAAGCGCACCCCTGGTTCCCTGAGTGGGAACGAGATGCTGCATAAGCTGGCCATACTCTCTAGCAACTGCGTAGGCTCATGCATTCATGCAGAAAATGTGACTCTTTGGTGCGAAGCAAGTAGCTTTATGGAGCCCATGACATATCTCCCTAGGGGCATCGCATAAGCAGCATCAGCCAATAAACTGACATGATTGAATAAGGGCTTCAGACCACGTGACACTCAGGGCATGTCCCAATGCGATTACACAGTGTCTCGTTCCCACTCAGGGAACCAGGGTTACGTTTCACGTAACTGAAACGTTTGGCTTCTCAAATCGGTCTGTGCTAACTAAAATGGGAATCACTTCCTGCAGTGGCCGAAGCTGGAAGTGTTGTTGAATGTATGGGGATGTGTGAGCTCCAGTTTCCATTTGAAATGTCCACAGAGTGGCGGCAAAAGATAATTGTATTTTTAGTTATACATTTTGAATGTTAAAACTCTGCATGTTCTATCCAAAGATTCCAGTATCCTGCCATCGCTTATGCCAACTTACTGACAAATGTCATCTCACATCAGATATCTATGCATCAATTCTAATGTTTTTACCTTTTCTTGTGGCCAGAGTTTGAAATTAACACCCGCCAACCCGTCAAATGTGGGTAAAAATTGGCCTAGACCGGTAACTCTGTCACTCTTACTAGCCACTTTGGTGGGTGAAATTTTTTCAGAGTTTTTCCAGCATTCAAAATTCCGTGAATGTCAATTTAATGGTATGCATGCCTCTCATAACACACGCGCATCTGTGCAGGGCGAATGAAGCGTGCAACTCAAAAACTTGCATGATTCAGTTGAGCCGGATGGTGGAAAACACAAAACTTATGTAACCCATTTGAATTCTACAGAGAACATTCTAGTATAAAGCGCTATATGGAGGAAGTGAATCCTCTCAAACTGCTAGACAGCTCATACATCATAAACAGCACTGACGAGGTAAAGATTATATGTTACAGGTTCTTGTATAGGTTCATATTAAATCTATTAGGGCAAATCCATTATACTTTATTTTTACTAGGCTTCAACTTGAAAGTTTTAGTTAAAAGTTTCAAAATGTGTTTAGGCTATTAGCTTCACTTCAGTTGTTTTTTTTTAGTTTTTTTTTTTTAGAAAAGACTATAAACATTAACCTAACCCCAGTAATGTGAACCAACCCATGGTCTTACCTAATGGCCTTGCCATTACAAATGCAATTGTTAAACAATGGTAGAACAATGGTAAACTTTCATAGGCAAGTATAATTTGAAGGGCTTGAAACTTCCATGAACTATGGAAAAATTAATTAACAAATGTTCCTCCTGTTCTAACTGGCATTTGCCTTTGAATATTTTATAGGCTAATTAAACCATTAGGCCTGTTTCCTGCTGAACTCAAATCATTCTTGTTTAATGTCCAAATGCATGCATGCGTTTACAGTCTCCAGTTACCTTTATCACTTTTTATGAGTTGGTTGATTTTGGCTAGTGAAAATGCTGAGTGGCTAGTGACCTTGGAAAACTACTAGCCACTGTGGCCGGTGAGCCATTTTTTTTTTTTTTAATTTGAAACCCTGCTCGTGGCACTACTGATAGTGCATTGTATCAGTAGCCTCAGAGACGCGGGTTCTGGCCCTGCTGGTACCAGTAAGTAATTGGGTTCACGTAATCAATTGTGAGTGTGATTCGAGGTTGCATTTTTCACTCTAAAATGACATTTTTACTCCACTGACGGTTAGGTTTAGGGTTGAGGTTTAGGTATATGGTTTATAAAATATCAGTTACTGTTCACTGCATTACATAATTTACAGAAGCCATATCATCCTGTACCTCTAGACTTGTTGCCCACTAAAGCTAACCTGGTCAGTACCTGGATGGGAGACCTCCTGGGCAAAACTAAGGTTGCTGCTGGAAGAGGTAGTAGGGAGGCCAACAGGGGGTCACCCTGCAGTATATGTGGGTCCTAATGCCCCAGTATAGTGACAGGGACACTATAATGTGAAAAGGCACCATCCTTCATCTGAGATGTTAAACCAATATCCTGACTCTCTGTGGTCATTAATAGTCCCAGGGCACTTCTCGTAAAGAGTAGGGCTGTAGCCCCAGTGTCCTGGCCAAATTCCCCCCATGGCCCTTATCGATCATGGCCTCCAAATAATCCCCATCCATGAACTGGCTCTATCACTCCACTCTCTCCTCTCCACCAGTGGCTGGTGTGTGGTGGGTGTTCTGGTGCACAGTGGCTGCCATCACATCATCCAGGTGGATGCTACACTGGTGGTGGTTGAGGAGAGTCCCCTGTTTGCCGTATAAAGTGCTTTAAAGTGTAGTGTAAGAAAAGTGATATATAAGTGTAACGTTCATTTGTTACAACTAAAAACAACTCACTTTTTGAGCCACACTTTCGATATTTACTCAGAAACTAGAGCTTACACGCGCCCACACATCAACAACACTTCCAGCTTCTGCAACTGGGGGCAGTGATTTAAACTTTGGTTAGCATGGGCTGATTTTAGTCACCAAATTTTCGACTTTTGCTGAATTCACAGTGAGAAGAGTCTGTTTTCACTTCAACTAAACTGTCAAATGTACTAGTACTATATAATCTTTTCTATTTGAATTTGCATCATTAGCACACTCTATCAGTTCTCTCCATTGGTTTGGTCTACCGTGATGGACTACTATGAAGGAGAGAGGGCTGGTATTGCCAGACTCCTGCCGAGTAGCTGGACATTGTTCATCCCACCCACAACTCACTCTCTCTCACACTCTCTCTCTCTCTCTCTCTCTCTCTCTCTCTCTCTCTTTCTCTCTTTCTTTCTCTCTCTCACTCTGTTGATTTACTTATTATGGGCTCTTTCTCCTTCATTCCACTGTCATTGAATCCTGATTAGATCAAGCTTGGATCGCCTTGGACATTTAGCATCTACGAGTCCATATATCACTCGACGCCCATTAGCTGTGGATCGCTACCGCCATCTATTGCCTGTGGGCTAATGCCTGTAGTCCACATCTCCTTGACCCCTTCCTTCTCCTCTCTTCCTTTGCATTGCCCCCCCCAATCCCCCCCCCAATCCCCCAGCCCGATCTAAGGCAAGCCAAGTCAAAAACCGCAGCTCCAGGGGAGTAAGCTGCTTCTTCTTCTCTCTCTCTCTCTCTCTCTTCACCCTTCTTTTTTACCCTTCTTTTCTCTGCTGTCTTTCATCGGCGATGACTGAGTGGCAGCCAATCATGGGCACAATCATTTTTCCACAAACTACCTGACACTCAAAGAGAGAGAGAGAGAGACAGAGATGAAAAGAAAATATAATACACAGAGTGACAAAAAAGGAGAAAATGACATCATGAAGCCAAAATCAAAAGGCACAGTGAAAGACTAAGGGCTAGAAAAAGGCAGTGAGATGGGAAAAAAAGAAACATTCTTAACAATTATCTTGTCTTGTTTTCAAGGAAAATTATACTATTTCCTGATTAGTTTTAATGCTTTTGGCAGTTGCAGATTTTTTTCACTTGTTTATACTAAAACAAGTGACAAATCCACATCCACACTAATCTGTTTTCGACCATGTCCACACTAATCCTTTTAATTTAAAAACGCATTTATTTCGCTACATTTGCGACTCTTAAGGTGGTCGCACACCGGGCGAGAAGCGCCATCCTGTGTCGTGTCGTGGCTAGGACATGGCACAGGTATCAAACACAGGGCACGTCGATGCAGTTCAGGTGGCAGACAGTACACACAAAAGTTACCGAGGTTTTTCCCTTCTTCAAGAATGAACAACATAAGTGAATAATCTATTTTTTGGAAAATATCCGAATTGTGCTCTGTGGTGCGGCAGAAATTTGATCAGCCTCCAGAGTCGTAGCTGGGCGCTACCGACAGAGGTCGAGCGGCACCGGTGGTGTGCGTACCTTCATTGAAAACAGTTGTTTCAAATTTTAGACTGCGCCATGTCATCCTCCAGACACATCCGGTGTGCGTCCTCCTTTATTCACACTAGAATGTCGCTTTCCTCCACCGAAAACAGCATTTCGAATACTTTCGAATTTCAAATTTGCATACTTGTTGATGTTAAGAAACTGAAAACGGCAATTTCAAATGAAAACGGATTAGTGCTGATGTGGCCTCTGATTGAACACTCAGTTTTCAGTTTCCTAACATCATTTTCTAAAGTATGGAGCAATGGAGAGTGTTTTTGAGAGATGCAAACGTACAAAAATCAGTGCATTTTCAAACTAATATGTATTAGTGTGGATGTGGCCAAAATCACACTATATGACAGAATATTTAAACTGTATTATCTGAAAACACAGTTTTGTTTATCAAGCTATTTTTTAAGTATATTTTGATTTTTTTTTTTTCTCGAAAACAAGACAAAGGTACTTGTTACAAATGACAGTACGTTTGCTGTTTGAATAATCAAAAAGAGGAGAGACAGTCAGTCAGGCAAGTGCTCTCTGTCTCTCTCACTCACACTCTCTCTATCTCTCTCTCTGTTTTTCACATACACACACAGATAGACACAGTAAGCCCCAGGACATTGTTCAGTCTTACAGTGAAAGCTGAGAGGGAATGTGATAAGCGTGGAGCTTATACTAAGGAGATATTTAACTGTGCCCGAAAACACACAAGAAAACAATGGAGTATAGAAAACCAAGGTAAATCTCTCTCTCTCTCTCTCTCTCTCTCTCTGTCCCTCCCTCTTTGGCTCGGTTGCTCTCGCGCTCTCGCGGTCCCCAACTCATTCTCAGACGGATGAGGACAGTCCGGAAAGAGAACAGTCATGTACTTAATTTCTCTCATGCTCGCTGCATCTAAAGGTTATCATTAAGACGTATGTGCCCTGCAGAGCGGTTGCCGTTGAGATCATTTTACACTGGGGGAAATATTTGATTAAAGTGTGCGGATTTAAAGCAACTGATAAAGACACGTCAAACCTGCAAAAAACAAAGTGTGAGTAGATGGCTCATTAGTTTCTTTAGCATGTGCATGAAGATAGAGGCTCTCAATATGTCTAAACCAGAAGATTGTTTAGTTTCTTTTGTGAAAGTCTGTTTAACATATCCATGGTCAAGGAGCTCCTGTAAAGGCTTTATTGAGAACAGTTCAGCAAAGTGAATTTATTTTAGATAGATTGACATGAATTGGAAGGAATTCCTAGCTGTCTTATGGTGCTGATGAATTCAATCTAGACATAGGAAGTCAATGTTACACGTGTGAGAAGTCTTCACTGGTCAGATTCATAGATGTGTTGTTTAATATTCTTCTCGGCAATATGAACTGAAGCAAAGTTATTGGGTCTGTTGTTTAACTTATAATAGAAAATAATTGTTGTCTATGATAAAATAAAAAAAAATAAAAAATAATAATAACAATCTAGTTGTAAATGCATTTAAGAATGCTCTGGTAACAGAAGTGTGATAAAATTTAGGATTCAAATTTTCACCTGCAAAAGATGTGTCCATTGAACTTCACAGGGGCTGGCAGCATTTCTCTTTTTTTTTTTTTTTTTTTTTTTGTGAAAGTCATTCGGATATGACTTCTCCAATTAAACAAATGCTTTGGCGTGATTCTGATAAGCAGATTATTTCCTTGACCTGTGTGTCATTTGGCAGCTATTTTACAGTCTGGCTCAGTCTGATGATAAAAGATGTGTGTGTGTGTGTGTGTGTGTGTGTGTGTGTGTGTGTGTGTGTGTGTGTGTGTGTGTGTGTGTGTGTGCATTTCTTTAGGGTGTAATGGCCTGTTCTAAATCAGCGTCAGTAATAACATCTCTTTCACTGCAAAACAATTCACTTGGAAACACACAAAACCCAGTGAACAGAGGATCTGTCATTGATAATACAAACATTTGCATCACACTGTAGACAAATGTCTAAATAGAAATGTATAGTCTTCACAAACAGTTAACTCTTTTTGTCTGTTTTATACTCCACAAGATTCCTAAAAGCTTGAAATTTCTGACAAGACAACCGCAAAGAAACACAAATCAAAAATGTTGTTCTAGATGATCACATGGAGAACAAATGGGGACGTTTGCTTTTCAGACATATCTCCATTGGAGTTTCAGCAAAGATCTCAAAAATGTTTCAAACTGTGCTCAGATTTGCCAAAGAGCCAAAAAAGATTTCACTGTGAACTCAAACATGCAGAGCAAATTATCTGAGCTATGCTAAACACATTAATCTGAGCTGTATACTCTTATGTTTTGCCAACAATTGTCTATTATTTTCACTTTGGATTTGTATGAAAAATAAATAAATAAATAAATAAACCATGAAACAAAGTTGATACTTGATACTTGTACACCATTACATCCCCTGAGATATATAAGAACAGCCTCTAAACAATAATTTTTAAATAATAAATAATAATTGACTTACTTGATTTTAGAATCTGCATATTTCAAAAATAATTCTGTCCTGCATTCATTTATAAAATATAAAATTGACAATGGTTTGAATCTGAAAGATTACAGCCATTCAAAACCCACTTCCTGGATCATGTCTCTAAGAGAAAAATCATTAACATCTATTCACCATTGTTTCAGACTGAAAGCACATGAGGATAACTCACCAGAGAAACAGACTGTGATAGAGAGAGAAGCAATGAACTTTTGCTGTGTTGTCTGAGAGAGAGTGAGTTAGCTCCACCAAGTGGCACAAAATGCAATGCTAAGCAGCAATGAAGCCCAGTCTTTATTATGGTTGATACCATTTTAAATCTGCATGATGTTAATTTCACACACACACACACACACACACACACACACACACACACACACACACACACACACACACACACACATGTTGGTGCAGCTATCATTATGAGGACTCTCCATAGACATAATTATTTTTATACTGTACGAACTATAGATTCTATCCCCTAACCCTAACCCTACCCCTAAACCTAACCCTCACAAAAATGTTCTGCATTTTTACATTTTCAATAAAACTTCGTTTAGTATGGTTTTTTAAGCGATTTATATTATGGGGACACTAGAAATGTCCTCATAAACCACATTTATAGCATAATACCCTTGTAATTACCAGTTTGTAACCTAAAAAAAGTCCTCGTAAACCACTTAAACCTGCCCCCCCCCCCCCCCCCCCCACACACACACACACAAACATATGTTGGTGCAGCTACCATTATAAGGATTCTTCATAGACATAATGATTTTCATACTGTACAAACTGTAGATTCTATCCCCTAACCCTACCCCTAAACCTAACCCTCACAGAAACCTTTCTGCATTTTTACATTTTCAATAAAATATCATTTAGTTTGTTTTTTTAAAGCAATTTAAATTATGGAGACACTGGAAATGTCCTCATAAACCACATTTATAGCATAATACCCTTTAAAAAAACATTTAAACCTGCCCCCACACACACACGCACACACACACACACACACACTTACATACATTCTACTGACAAAAGCCACATATTTAAAATTATCAAGTGAAGGATGGAGTCTGTCATAGTACATCTTAAAAACTGTATATCCAACCTTATCTGACCGTGCCAAAGAGTTAGATGCCTTGTGAGTAATCTGGACGGACCAGGAGGCAGCTTCCGTTGTCAGACATCAGACAAGCTCTGAGCAATATTTCAATCTTTCAAACTGAATGCAG
This sequence comes from Myxocyprinus asiaticus, assembly GCF_019703515.2. NCBI lineage: Eukaryota > Metazoa > Chordata > Actinopteri > Cypriniformes > Catostomidae > Myxocyprinus > Myxocyprinus asiaticus. Next base: position 7,156,640 of record NC_059379.1, on the reverse strand, counting down.
TCTTTATATTATGAAGTGTATGTGATGCCAAGGTACACGTCTTTTGTTCCTCCTGTTTCCAGTACTGAAGTTTCCCCAGGGGAGGCTCATTGGTTATTAGCAATTTCCTTTATTTATTTGGATGATGCATACCATGCAAGCTTAAATAAATTCCAAGTAGCTAAAAATCACATATATGATTCCTGCATTTACTTCACCAATTTAGTCATTGATTAAAATTATTTTATTTATTAATTTTATTCTCCATTTATTGTCTTCTGATCAATGATAAATGCTGAAATGTTACATCTGTTTGGGTTTTTGTGAAGTAAATCTTTAAATATTACTGGTACAAAAACTAAAATAATACTAATTTGATTTTGTTTGAAAAGTCAGTTTTTGTTTTGGTTTTTTTTAATTTATTTTTTTCCCTTTTTCACCCAATTTGGAATGCCCAATTCCCAGTGGGCTTTTAAGTCCTCGTGGTCACGTAGTGATTTGCCTCAATCTGGGTGGCGAAGGATGAATCCCAGTTGCCTCTGCGTCTGAGATCGTCAACCCGTGCATCTTATCATGTGGCTTGTTGAGCACGTTGCCATGGAGACACAGCATGTGTGGAGGCTTCACGCCATCCACCGCGGCATCCGCGCTCAACGCGCCCCACCGAGAATGAATCACATTATAGCAACCACAAGGAGGTTACCCCATGTGACTCTACCCTCCCTAGCAACCGGGCCAATTTGGTTGCTTAGGAGACCTGGCTGGAGTCACTCAGCACGCCCTGGGATTCGAACTAGCGAACTCCAGGGGCGGTAGCCAGCGTCTTTTACCACTGAGCTACCCAGGCCCCAAAAAGTCAGTTTTAAGTTTCCTAACATACTGTAATTGTTTTCGATAGTATGCGGTAATAGGGAGCATTTCCAAATCTTTTGGTGGAGAAAAATGCTGTTCAAGTGTGGATAAGAGGTGTATATGTTTTGGAACTAAAGTTGTTAAAACGAGTGTTTTCGAGAAAATTGTTGGATTTGCCAAAGTTTGAAACATTCATGCCATTGTGTCCTAAAATGTTTAGCAAAGACTGCAAATGGCCAGGAGTGTGACTTAAAATTAGTTATGTCTCTGAAATATTTGATACATTGTGCATCTGAATGGACCAAAGGCAATGTAGGATGCACCATAATTTAAACTACTTATAACTTTCTGGCAGGATGAATGAAAAAAAATAAAAATAAAAAAATAAACCAGACTTAATGCAAAATAGTTCAAAATCTGGCTCGCAAGACTACGTCTGATTTATAGAGCAAAACTGCAGTTCTGAATGATTTAATGTGTGACAAAAAACAACCAGGCATGTAAAAAATAGTGATACAATTAATTCGGGGCTTAAGCCCCGGAAGCCCACCCTTTGCGCCGCCCATGATTCCCCCATAGATCTTATGAATGAAGTCTCCATTCTTTAACACTTGCAGTCTCAGTATCTCAAGGTCATTTAAAACAGAGGGAAGGAAAAACTTTCCTCCTGAAATAATGAGTAAAATGGATGCACAGACACGAGTCGCTGTACCCCACATATGGCTCCAGACATCCATCAGAACACAGTCAGGTGTGGACAGAAATAGCCCAGATTCCCTAAATGATCCGTGTCTGATTTGGTCTTAGGGGGAATATACTGGGGAGAAAGAGAGGAGTGTTTGGAGCCAGATAGCATGAGTGAATGAGGCCGTGTTGAACCCTGGCAGATGTATTCCCTAAAGACAACGCTGCCCCAGACTGCTTTTATAAACCTCGGGAGAAATATAGCAGTACCTCGCAGACAGGACTGCGGCAATTACATAGACAAGACAATCGTAAGTCTGTGTGTGGTGTGTGTAAGTGTCTGTATGTGTACCAGTCTGATCTTGTAGACTTAGGCAGTATATCACTGTCAATCAGGACTGTACACTACAGAAATCCTCTTAGTTTGGTCATCCGTCCACATCTAGAGGTGTTATGCGTATCAAGAGGTCAGCCATGCTGAGTTTTTCCATAGAACAACATACCCTGCTCTGTGCCAGTTAATTCATACTTACATAGCATTACCTCATTATCCCTTGACTAACATGTCCACATACGCCTAGATTCACATATACACACTAATTAGATGCCCTTAATAGGACAAGTGAGTTCCCTCCTTGCTCGACTCCCTCTCATTTTCCTTCCCTCCCCTTGCAGTATTACAGATCCTGCCATACACATAAACACATTTTTAATGCACTAATCAAAATTAGATAATTAAGTGACAGTCCTAAACATCTGGCAAGTGTTTTTTTTTTTTCTTTTTTTTCTTTTTTGAACAGGCATTTAAAAATAAAAAAAGATACGCTGGCCTAATGCTTAATAGGCATGCCGTATCAAAGATTAATATCCAGAATGCTATTAAAACTCAAGGACAGCCCTGAATGTTAATTAGAAAATGCAATCATGAGAATATCCACGCATAAATTGCCTTGCACGATTTTGGCAGTTCTTTCTAGAACGTTCTTGACATTGCCATGGAAGGGCTAAACTGAGAGTGTGGGTGATAACAGTAAAAAAAAAAAAAAAAAAAAAAAGACATTTCTGGTTTGCGGACACCCTGCGAGTCCCACTGTCGTCACATAGAAACACAATCTCCTTTCTGGGCCTTTTCACAAGCCACATCTTTTCACCACTGCGGTGTTAACATCTCCCTGGCAGAGCTGGATATACACAGTGCCTCGCACTCCATTATTATGGTGTGTAAACTTGCAAAAATCGTGTACCGCGTGTGATTTGGTAACTCAGCTTTCCGTGTCTAATGAAAACAAAAGCACCCCGAGGAGGAGAAAGCCAATTCTTAAACAGTACTCGTGCACAATTGGAACCTGCAAATCATTTGAGCAGACTTCAGCAAGCTTTGAAAGTGTGTGCAGTAAACGTAAGCATGGATAAGAATGTTTATTTGCTTAAAGGGATAGTTCACCTAAAAAAAAAAAAAAAAAAAAAAAAAAAAAAAAAAAACTGTCATTTACGTAAGCGTTGTTGTTACAAACTCTGTGGAACACAAAAGGAGATGCTAGTCAGAAAGTTAGTGACTGGCAGGTTCAGGCACCATTCACTTTCATTATATGAGAAATAGCAGTATCAACATTCTTCAAAATGTCTCCACTTGTTTTTATCAGATCTCACAAGTTAGAATATAATTCTGTCCAAATTATGACAGAATTTTGATTTTTGGGTAAACAACTATTCCTATATTTTTTGAGTTTCAACAAACAACAAAGTAATCTCACTTGTGGAGATGTCTACAATGTTTCAAACTATGCTCAATATACTAAAGTCTGCAATCAAAAGTTAAGAGCCTCTATACACAGTATATATATATATATATATATAATATATACACACACAGTATATACACTGATCAGCCACAACATTAAAACCACCTGCCTAATATTATGTAGGTCCTCCCCGTGCCGCCAAAACAGCAACAACCCGCATCTCAGAATAGAATTCTGAGATGCTATTCTTCTCACCACAATTGTACAGAGCTGTTATCCGAGTTACCGTAAACTTTGTCAGTTCAAACCAGTCTGGCCATTCTGTGTTAACCTCTCTCATCAACAAGACGTTTCCATCCACAGAACTGCCACTCACTGGATGTTTTATGTTTTTGACACCATTCGTAGTATGAAAATCCCAGGAGATCAGCAGTTACAGAAATACTCAAACTAGCCCGTCTGGCACCAACAATCATCCATGCGATTATCTAATCATCCAATCATGTGGCCGCAGTACAGTACATAAAATCAGGCATATATGGGTCACAGTATTTCTGTAACTGCTAATCTCCTGGGATTTTCACACACAACAGTCTCTAGAATTTACTCAGAATGGTGCCAAAAAAACAAAAAAAAAAAACTTCCATTGAGCGGCAGTTCTGCAGATGAAAATGCCTTGGTAATGAGAGAGGTCAACAGTAAATGTCCAGACTGGTTCGAACTGACAAAGTCTATGGTAACTGAGATATGGTAACCACTCTGTACAATTGTGGTGAGAAGAATAGCATGTCAGTGGTATTCTGAGATGCAGGTTGGTGCTGTTTTGGTGGAATAAGGGGGACCTACACAATATTAGGCAGGTGGTTTTAATGTTGTGGCTGATTGGTGTATATATATTAGGGCTGAAACGATTAGTCGACGTTATCGACAATGTCGACAATAAAAAAAATTGTCTACAAAAATTTGCATTGTCGAATAGTCGTTTGATCTCATTTAACGTAACATGATCACATTAAACTCTAATGATGACATGCGAGAGCAGCACTTTAGTTCACGCCTGACTGAGGAGAGGAAGAATTACACAGCTCAAAGTCCAGATGCACTCTAAACTTTCCAAACAGCTTCAGGTGATATAGATCGCAAAGTATGAGGAAATTCTAATGCAAAAATACAAAATAGTAAATACAGAAGCACTCTCATTGTGGAATAAGTGGAGCTGGAGCTGCTGCTCCACTTAAGCAGAACTTGAGTGTCGAGCGTCTTTAAAGCATTACATCTTAAATGCAGTTATATTTAATGCGTTATAGCTTTATTAACGTTCAAATAATCCAGAAGCAGATCATGTAAATAACTACAAACTCCGAAACTGGCATTTCTCTGTGCGATAAGCACCTCTTCTATGAGTTGCACGGATGTCCCGATCTAAGGGGGAGAGATTGAAACTGCTCCCGGCTGATGCACACTCTGTCGTGGGGACGCTCATTCCTTGTGTACGCACGCTAAATGCAGCTAGATCATAACGTGATGGCTCGCGACTTATTGAATCATAATATATGTCACTGTGCATTTCTTATTGTGAAGACAATTGGCAATACACAGCTTTATTAAGAAAAGAGAGTTTGTTTTTTGTGAGTTAAAGATGGATTGAAGTGAACAGAAAGGTGAGAGAAGGTAGTCTTCGCCCCATTATACACTGCTTTATACATTGTTTTTGTTTTGGCTTGTTTTCCATATAAATATCTAAAACTCCTTTAAAACAACATATATTTTCTTTAGCAGCTATACTGCAGAAAAAAATAAAATATCTGAGAATGTTGAATATAATGTTAAAAATACAAATATTTTAAAATATCTATTAAAAAAAAATATATGCATTCACCTGAGAAGTAGCATATAAGATATTTAGACTTGCTTTTAGAGAATATATCTTGAATATAAGTATATTTTGTCTTTACTGCACTAGTAGAAGTATAACCAAGTGAAAAAATACACTTATATTTAAAATACTTTCTTTTAAAGCAAGTCTAAATATCTTATTTGTTGCTTCTCAAGTAAATGTATCTTATTTTAAGGATATTTAGACAATTTTAAATGGAAAATAAGACAAAAAAAAAAAAAAAAAAAAAAAAACACTTGATACACTTGATTTTTAAAAGATGATTTTGTCCTCTATTATTAGTAAGCATGTTTAATACAACCTTTTAAGTCGGGGCACAAGCTGAATAATCGGTAAAGAGCTAATGATTAACCATTGCAATAATCGGCGAATAGTTGAATAATCTTTCTAATAATCGTTAGATTAATCGATTATAAAAATAATCATTAGTTGCAGTCCTATATATATATATATATATATATATATATATATATATATATATATATATATATATATATATATATATACTATACAGTGAAACACAGGCGGAGCGTATCCATCTTCAGATCCATTTAAGTGCAGTAGCGAAGGTTGTAACTATGCCTGTCTGTTTGAGGCTTTGTTTTCTTGACCAAAACTTATGCTACAGATGCGTCATTAAACTTGAGGTGAACCGACCGCGGTGCCAATGCTTCCCGAACCATGGGTGGCAATTTTTTTAATTTTTAATTTTTAAATTTTAATTTTTTTTTTTTACCGAGAACCGTTACACCCCTAATATATATATATATATATATATACACACTAACGGTCAAAAGTTTTGAAACACTTATTCTTTATTATAATTCTTTTTTTTTTTTTTCTACATTTTAGAATAATAGTAAAGTCATCAAAACTATGTAATACATACATGGAACTATGGGAATAATGTTGTGACTAAACAAAATCCAAAATAAATCAAAACTGTGTTATATTTTAGCATCTTCAAAGTAGTCACCCTTTGCCTAGAATTTGCAGACATGTACTCTTGACATTTTCTCAACCAACTTCTTGAGGTATCACCCTGAGATGCTTTTTAAACAGTATTGAAGGAGTTCCCATCTGTGCTGGGCACTTATTGGCTATGTTGTTAGGCATATGGGCACATGCAAGCTTATTTTTTCAGGTGAAGTGTCCATGGAGGGGCATCAAAAACGAGTTGTAAAGAGAGATGTTTTCAGCTGTACAGGCTGTAAAACAATGTAGATGAAAGAATATCTTATAAACTGTACCCCCCTTCTCAAACCCCAAACATAAACCTAACCATCAATGAAGTAAAAATGTAATGTTAGAGGGAAAAATGCAACCTCTGTATCATGCTCATCACTGATTATGCAATTGCAATTACTTCCTGGTTTTAATGTACTTCCTGGTTTTACACTGGAACTGATACAAAAATGTCTGATAGGACAAGACGCTTCTCGTGAGCTGGCATAATGTGGCGTACCAGAGGGTACCAGAACTCTCTGAAACAACATGCAGACTACCTGTGTGATCATGTAGTGTTGAGTTGAAACTGGATGACCCCTTAGTAATCTAATATAACATTATTGCTGGAGTTTCAGAAGAGATTGCAACAATGGCTCAAAGTGCGCTCCGATTCGCTCAGTCCACTATCAAAAGTCTACCAATGAATCTGAGCTATGCTATCCACATTAATTGCATAGCTCTATAATCTTGCTGTATGTTAACAATTGTCTAATTTTTGGCCATTTTTATTTTGCCTAAGGAATTTTATGAAAAATAACAAAAATAAAAATGGAAAAAAACACCAATGGCAAAACTGATTCTCAAATGAGTAAGCGACTACAATTGCAACTACACATCATTTAGCACATCTCAGCCAGATTTAAAAGAGTGTGTAATATACATGCATGGCTACAAATTTTATTTTGCCTTTGCCCCTGCTCACCCTTGAGGAAAGGCTGTGAATGCAGAAAGTTTAATAGAAAGCATTAAATCAATCAACTCCATGGCACCGACAGATGGATATTTATCTGGACCTTTCCGTCAAGGTCACTGCAGAGAGTTGAGCTGATTTTTAAATGCAAGCTGTTGATTACATGCTTCTGTATGGTCAGAATATCACAAAGGCTGTTTAACCCTTAGTTTAAACCAAAATGTGGGCTGCACTTCCAGTACACAGGCATAGACAAACTCTGTTTAAAAACCTAGTCAGCTGCCTCGCTGTTTTTTCACACACTACAAAAAATGTTCATGCTAGTCCATAATGCAATAACTAAAGTTATACAACTTTTTTTTTTTTTTTTTTTAAATAAAATGAAATAAATAGTATTTGCTGTAATGAACATTAACCAAGATGAATAAGTGCTAAAAAAAGAAAAAAAGAAAAGAAGAAAAAAAAAAAGAAAATCCATTGTCTGTTCCTTATAACTTATGTAGTTAACTGATGTTAATGAATGCAATCCTATTGTTAAATTGTTAGCGGAAGTTAGGCAAAATGTATTTTTTTTTTTTTTTTTTTTTTCATACAATGAAAGTGAATGCTGACTGAGGGTGTTCAAACATCTCCTTCTGTGTTCCATGGAAGAAAGCAAGCTATACAGGTTTGGACATTTCTTTATGATGCCTACCTTGTATAGCAGCCTTCCATGTCAGAAGTGCGTCTATGTTTCTTTAATATGCTGCCTCAGTAGGCAACTCACTAGGTTTTGGAACATTACAGCAGTCTCAATTCATGCCAGTGTGTGATTCATACTGAAAGAGAAAATCTTTGCTTGGTTTCATAAAAAATAAAAATTCATGAAGACCTCTGCAGACCTTCTGAATGTCAAAGTTCTCCCCTATCCGCTAACCCTGACCGCCATCAAAATGTACATCTAACTGCAAGATTAGGCCACAAAAGGCCTCCTCTGTTGGGTCTGACAGAATTCATTACACGCATTAGTGGAGACAGTGATTCTACAAATTACAGTAGTCTGCACACTTTCAAACGTTGCCAAGTGAATAATTCCTAACTTCATTCATATCTCATTAAGTAAATTATTTGATTCGTATTCACAAGATAATGTTAATTTACATGCATAACTTCAGTCACATCAAATAGAACCAAAACCCTAATTTGCTCAAAGACAAAGAGAGGAATTGCTTTGTTCGCTCAAGATGGTCCAACTCACACTGTGCATTTTATTTCTTTCTTTTTCTCATTTCCTTAGCCTCCCATTTCCTTTCTTTTCTTTGATTCAGATTGTTAAACAAAAACACCAGAACATTATGAATCTGCTCCTCATTTGCTCGTGAGACCTCTAAAGATGTGAGGCGTAATGAATGTCTGTCAAGGTAACCTGGCTTCTTGGCCTTCCTGGAAAATGGGTTCTCGTCAAATGAGGGAGGAAAGATTTATTAGGATTAACTTCCAAAATCCAATAAATTATGCATACATACTCCAAATTACCTATCAGAACTAGTCCTTTAGGAGAGTCTGCTTCAGTGAGCCATTGCCTTTGCTTCATTTGGGCTAGTGTGAGCCATGGTGGTGTAAGTAATCAGGATTTTGTGCACATTGAGTTTGATATTGACTCTTTCAGAGCTTGTGTTGTGGGATCCCTTGGGATAACCACAAAACTAGATGTACGCAGAGCAAGAAAAGTAAATGTTTAAAGATGTTCAGGCCAATAAAGTTCATCAATTAGAGACCACCATGTGGGTAGGTGCAAATTTTTAGCTATTCACTTAAAGCTGAAGTATGTAATCACGCCACTAGCATTTCCAAACAGAACAGCTAAAGTAATGATTGTTTTCAAAAAGGTTTCCTCAGCATTCACTCCATCTGCCATTCATCGGATAAACAGATAATCCCACCCCAAACTCATGCCTTTGTTCAGCCAACAATGCTGTGTTGGGCAAGTGGGGATGATCAATGTTTTTGATAGAGCCACAGAGCCAGTGTTTACAATTTTCAGCTAAAAAAAATCTACAAATGGATTTCTTATAGTTGTCACTATATAGATATCTGGGATAGGAGAAAGTATTTTAACACCAAAATAATGACATATTTCTGCTTAAAGTGAAGTGCACACTACAAGACTAAAGCTTGTTACCATTAGTCTGCGATTAGTCTGTGACAAAAAGCTCCAAATCGTAACCAGCTTGTTGTGCATACCCATCACGGATGCTAAAGAGAGCAACAGTGTCCATTCATTTTTTATTTATTTTTATTGATTTTTTTAGCCATCTTGGTTATGCAATTTTTTCCATTATTATTATATTTTTTTTTTCTATTGGAATTTCATGAAATCCTTCATAAATCAGTTCTAAGCCATGAACAAATCCAACAAGCTCCAAGGTGAATCACAACATTACAAACTGTGATTTGAAGCAAAAATGCAAAAAAAATAAATAAATAAAAAAATAAAAATTTTTGAAAATCAGACATAAAAGACAAAGGTACAAAACTGTGTACTTAACGTCATAAATGATTGAAAGAACTACTGTAAAATCCCATGAAGCACTACAAATGAAGTAATCAAATTATGGAAAAAATGATGAAAAAAAAAAAAATACAACTATTGATTTAAGGTTGCTGGTTATAATTACAGAAACAATATATTTTAATTTTACTACAAAATATTCAGTTAACAGTCCATCATGGAAGTTGATGGTCGCTGCCTGGCTCATATTACACACTTTGTGGGCTGCTGTTCTGATTGGTGGATTCCCTTCAGGATTCATGGTAGTGTATTTCTTCACCAGAAATTCCACTCAAATAATATTTAGCCTAGCCTATTTTTAAGATATACACATTTTAATTTAAGAACAAAATTCCATAAAATGAAATTGTGTAATATTGAACAAAATGTAATTAAAGGTCAGAAACCCTTGTTATTAATGACACCTGTGGCCATTAAATGAACTGCAGCCAGCTACCTGTTGCTCGTGCTCACGCACACACTCCATAGGGATGTGAGCGAGCTTCGACCAAAACAATTACGAAATGTACAAAGAGGCTGAACGTGATTCACCGACATCATGCTGACAGATGAGGTAGCATAATTAAAATGACACAGTTATGATTGTTTTACTACAAACTTTGAGACTGCATATTATATTTGATTCTCCAGTGCTGGAACAGGCCTAAAACAAAATGTGGATATAGGTCTGACTATGCGAGACTGTAGTTTGAAGTAATCACTTTTCTTTACATGATACATTGACTGCATTTATACAATAGCCTATGTAGGCTTTAGCTAGCTAGCCAGCTTTATCAATAGCCGTTAGCTAAATTTGGTAGATGATGACAGTAGCTGTTTATAAAATAGACTGTACATCATAAATATGTTGACACAATTCAGTATTGATGTGATTCCATCACAACTGTCATTTTGATATATCGATGCGCTATTGTTTTATAAAAATAGAATGTATATATATTTTTTGTATAACCAAGTTACGTTAAACTAATGAATGGAGCTTTTTGCATTATCATGAACATTGTCTAGCATTCATTTCATGTGTTATTGTAGTTTACCTTGCTGAATAATTACAGATTAACATTGACATTAACCTGACTTTTAGTATAAAGAGAAGATCGTTGAAATTATTTGAAAGTTATGAAGCAAGGTAGCTTGCAATTCGTCAGCATTAGCAGGCAAGATCAAGTTAGCTAAAATTACACAGATCAATCCTTATGGCACTATATTTCACATGATTTGCAGTTATGTAAGCTTACCTGTCCAATAAGAAGAACGCCAATTCAGGGTCGGTTTTAATCCCCAAAACCGAACGAAGGTCCCTCCAGGAATCAAATGTCCTGCCGATGTTCACTCTAGTTTTCGCTCGACCACGATCTCGTTCCCGCTTAGCAAGACGGGATTCAGTAGATAAATGTTTTTATTTATTTATATATTTATATATATATATTTTTTTTTTGGCTTACTCAGAGTTTGTGTAGGAGTCGGTTTTGTGCTGGGAGCTGGACATTTGCTGGATTCCATCTCTAAGATAACGTTATCTAGTGTTGCAGACTGTTTGTTGATGCTGTTGAATAGTGGAAGAGAAGCTACTGTCTGAGAAAAGGCTCTCGGGAGCGTGCATAAAAGTCACATCCTTTGGATTTTCCAGGCAAAAGCGACCCGCTCCCTCCGCATGAAAATCAGTCTACAGGCTTTAATAGGCAACCTAGAAAGTCCGGGAAGGGCTCATTTTTTAAGTTGCGTTACAAGCCGTTCACACATTGGCAAATAAAAGGCGAATATTATATGAAAAAATTTACATATTATAATTATAATATTTACATATTATAATTTAACATTTAATAAAACTTAAATTATTATTATTATTTGTATAAAATAATACTCAATTTAATTTAATGGAATATTGTTATAAAATTGAAATGCGTAAATCTTTTTTTTTTTTTTTCTGTGTATATGATTTTTATTTTTATTTTCTTAAATGAAGATGAGAAATGTGGACTGGTGGCTTCAACAGAAGCATATACTACTGATGAACAAACTCTGAGCTTCCAGTAGGTCTGTTTTTAAAGGTTTTAAAGTTATCATTAAAAAATATATTCCCTTAAGGGAAATACAAATTCTCTCATTATTTACTCCACCAGAACACATTTGAAGAAAATTTGAAAAATATCTTAGCTCAGTAGGTCCTTAAAATGCAAGTGGATGGTGATCAGACTTTTGAAGCTCAAAAATCACAGACAGTCATCATAAATGTCATCGAAATGACTCCAGCAATTAAATTAATGTCTTGTAAAGCGATACGATTGCTTTTGGTGCAAAAAAAAAAATAAAAATCAGTATTTAGTACTTTTTAACCCTAAATAATTTCTTCCAGTAAGCTTCACGAGAGGGGGAGTCCAAGTGGTCTCTCATGTGAAGTATTCCAGTGCCACGATGCAGATGTAATCTCAAGTTCTCCACTCAGTTGAGACACCCAGGATAAGCACACAAATACACCATTGTGAGTAAAGAAATCAACCAAGCTACTGTACAGCGTTCCTCCTTCTCACTTGTAAACAGCACTGCTCTTCCAGCTGTGACGCACTTACCTCAGTTCTCGCGTGTTTCAAATGCCAGTGTGATTAGGTCATACACGCATACCACTGCAGAACGGAAGCATGATTTAGATTTAAAAAAAGTACTTAAATATGTAGCTTTTTCACACCAAAATGTATTGTGTTGCTTTAGAAAACTAGAAAATTAAAATTAATTTAACAGCTGGAGGCGTATGGATGACGTTTATGCTGTCTGTGATTTTTGGAGCTTAAAAAATCGGATCACCATTCACTTGCATTTTAAGGACCTACTGAGATATTTTTCTTCATATGTGAAAAAAGAAAGTCTTGCACACCTGGGATATCATGAGGTTGAGTAAATAATGACATAATTTTCGACATAATACGACTAATTTGAAACTATCAAGGTGTGTGCATTGTTTCTGAAAAGAAAGGGCGCAGACATGTGAAACAGCCAATGAAAATTTGAGAGTGCAAAAGTAGGGTGAATCAGTGAGAAGTGGAAGCCAACAAAACCCCCATCAAACTGCTGCCCATGTCTCCCCAATTGCTGTCTCATCCATATTTCCCTGCTCGTTATGGTGAAAATCAGTGCAAAAACAACCACATGCCCATTCTCCATGTTGTTTGTTCACATATTGTCAAGAAACAATTCTCGCATTGCTACTGAATATGTGTGGGTTTGTGTGAGAGCGGAACTTCTGGGGTGATCTTGTAATTGACACACAGTCTGCGATTAGTTGTATAAAGTGCAAATGAACAACATGAAAAGTCTTTAAATGTTTACAGGGGGTGTGCGCTTGGCTTTAATAATGTGCATGCCAATCATTCAGTATTAACAACTGTTTTTTTTTACAATAAGCCAACACGAGTCATCTAACATAAGTTTTCAGAGTTGTTTCCAGAGTGTTCTAATCTATGCCACTTTACACAGAGACATTTAGACTTTTTTTTTTTTTTTTATGTAGCTTTCAACAGATCTTGCATTCAAATAGTTTCCTAATGATTATTCTGTCCATTACAGGCCCAAAGAGGACAGAATTGTAGGAAATTAAGGATAAGATGTCCCATTTCGTCTGTCCCACCATTCAGCATTATCTTCAGCTCAGAGCTCTGTTCCTTAATTGATTCCTTATCAAGGACTCTTCAGGAGTGATTGTATACAATGATAATCAATCAACTTACTTTCCTCCTGCTGTTCTGCTTGCTGGGCTGCAGCAGTGCACTGATCCGTCCGGTGCCTGGAATTAGCAAATCAGATCGGGATGGACAGACACTACACCGCACTAAACGAGGATGGATGTGGAATAGTTTCTTTCTCTTAGAGGAATGGACAGGAAATGGAAAGCAATATGTCGGAAAGGTAAGGGCTGTTTCTCTAAGAGCAGTTTTGTGCAAATAAAGGGTGCCAGGAGGCTTACCATGATTTTGCAAAGTTAAACATGTTCCTGGATTGCAAGGGTCGTTAATGTTTTGGGTTAGGATTAAGGGTTGGGACATTGTTTCTTTGAAAGTAATGCTATTTCGGGAATAATAAAAGATGTTGATTCAGGAACACGTTCTGCTGAGGCAAAATCAAGGACACCCTGCATGGAAGTGGGCGTCTAAATTTAAAAGTTTATGGATATTTCAACTGTTTTTTTTTTTGTTTGTTTTGTTTATTGTTTTTGTTTTTTGCAAATGTTACTGGACTTTCAGAGTGAATCATGAGTGGAGAGAGTGGTTATTTTTAGAGCTGCATCATTTAAGTAAAAAAATAAAAACATGGCATGACCATGTTTTATGTAGTATCATGGTAATACCATGGCATTCTTTGAAGTGCCATACAGTGCAATCTAAAAAACATATGAATTTAGTAATCACACATTTACCATTATATATCAAAGTACCATGTAATTGCCACGTGAACCATGGTACCGCCACAGTTATTTTTCCTAATGGCCATTTTAGGGTGTTAGCACAACGTATTACGTATTAATATGTATTACGTATTAATTTACACATTTGCCAGACACTTTTATCCAATTCAACTTATGCTGTATTCAGTATACATTTCTAATCAGGATGTGTTTCTTGGGAATTGCACCCTTGAATTTGCCATTGGTAGGGACACTCTCTATCAGTTGAGCTACAGTATAAATGTGAGCAACATGTCAGCCACCTTGACTCGCATTAATGCAAAACACAAACACATTAAAACACAGGCTAAGGGTCAGTGATGAAAATGAATCACACACATCAAATGAACTCATGCATGCTTTTGGCATGATGGCGGATGATGTATTAGAACAAAATCAGGGAGGATGCAGACTATTAGAATTAATCTATGTGTGGGCGACAAAATGCCATAATAACCCTCTTTATATTTATGACCACATCCTGACATTCAGAAATCAAAATGATTATGTGAGATTAACTCAAAATCTTAAATTATATCCAAGACATGATAATATCAACTATTGTGTCCAAGCTTGCAGCATTCAGGCATGATATACTTTAGCTAGGAACAACTAAGGACACAAAAGGGTCATTCCTGTCATGCACAACAGCAAAGTAACTTTTAAAGATAACATGCTTGTGTTATAATTAAAGCAAGTGTATTATAATTAAAGCAAGTATGTCTATAAAAGGGTTTACCAGACTTTTAGAAATCTGCTCTGGACAAGCTCAAGCACTTAAACTAAATATAGGTTACAATAGGGCTAAAGGCTCTATGGGGTAAAAGGCTCCATTGGTTTCAATTTCTCCCAAAACACATTCTCTACCGCAGCACTTTCCTAAACACCTGCTGGTCACTATACACTGGAACATTTTCCTGATCCATGAGATCTTTGTGTGTGGTGTCTAAAGGTTGATTTTGAGGCAATTTTATCTATTTTTATTTATTTTATTTTTTTTAATTTTTTAAATGATGTAAATGTTTGTACCTAATGTAAATCCCTGAAATGAACATTTCTTTTGAGACAAAATACAAATTTATTATTTTCAGTTTTATTTAAGGTCATTAAATCAAAACTTTTTTCAATATCTGTCCAATAAGTGAAAGGATAGTATTTGGGATAAAAAAGCCCAACTGTTGCAGGGGCTAAAGGCCTCTATTAAACACATTGTTTTTCTTAAGTGGTGGGAATAGATTTGTTATGAAAAATGTTCAAAATTGGCTTGCATTGACTCATCCAATCATAATAAATATTAGTTTATTTATAGAATACTTGAGATGTAATAAAATGCCAGATGTGTTTGAAATTAACAGGAAATGGTTGACTTTTTCTGAGGTGGTTATTTTGAAATTTGTTTTTATATATATATATATATATATATATATATATATATATATATATATATATATATCTTATTGAAAGAAATTGGTACTTTTATTCACCAAAGTGGCATTCAACTGATCACAATGTATAGTCAGGACATTAATAATTTGAAAAATTACTATTACAATTTGAAGAACAATTTAAAACTACTTCAAAGAGTTCTCATAAAAAATTATTCCACGTGCAGCAATGACTCCTTTGCAGATCCTTGGCATTTTAGCTGTCAGTTTGTCCAGATACTCAGGTGACATTTCACCCAAAACTTGTCGGGCAATTCTCACGCACCTTACAGTCTAGCTGATCCCACAAAAGCTCAATGGGGTTAAGATCCATAACACTCTTTTCCAATTATCTGTTGTCCAATGTCTGTGTTTCTTTGCCCACTCTAACCTTTTCTTTTTGTTTTTTTTTTTCTGTTTCAAAAGTGGCTTTTTCTTTGCAATTCTTCCCATAAGGCCTGCACCCCTGAGACTTCTCTTTACTGTTGTACATGAAACTGGTGTTAAGCGGGTAGAATTCAATGAAGCTGTCAGCTGAGGACATGTGAGGTGTCTATTTCTCAAACTAGAGTCTCTGATGTACTTATCCTCTTGTTTAGTTGTACATCTGGCCTTCCACATCTCTTTCTGTCCTTGTTAGAGCCAGTTGTCCTTTGTCTTTGAAGACTGTAGTGTACACCTTTGTATGAAATCTTCAGATTTTTGGCAATTTCAAACATTGTATAGCCTTCTTTACTCAAAACTATGATTGACTGACAAGTTTCTAGAGAAAGCTGTTTCTTTTTTTGCCATTTTTACCTAATATTGACCTTAAGACATGCCATTCTATTTCATACTGTGGCAACTCAAAAACAAACACAAAGACAATGTTAAGCTTAATTTAATGAACCAAATAGCTTTCAGCTGTGTTTGATATAATGGCAAGTGATTTTCTAGTACCAAATTAGCAATTTAGCATGATTACTCAAGGATAAGGTGTTGGAGTGATGGCTGCTGAAAATGGACCCTGTCTAAATTTGATCAAAAATTAATTTTTTTCAAATAGTGATGGTGCTGTGTTTTACATCAGTTATGTCCTGACTATATTTGTATACAGTTGCAATCCAAATTATTCAACCCCCCTGGCCAGCAATACATTCTGGTGATGTGAATTAAAACACATCAACTAAAACCTCAGTAAACAGTCGAAGTAAGTTTTTAATACACATTTGAATGATTTTGAGAACAAAGAGTTCAGTTTACCCAAATTTTAAAATAAAAAAATAACTACTTCTCTCCACAAATATCATGTCAAAAATATTCAACCCCCAAAGTCAGTCATTTGTGGAGCATCCTTTATCCTTAATAACAGCAAATAAATGTTTCAGGTAAGTGTTCTCAGGCTTCGAACACCTCTCTATTAGAATTTTTACACATTTCTCATGAGCAAAAGCTTCCAGCTCGTTGACATTCTTTGGTTTCTATGCTGCCACTGCTTCCTTGAAATCCCAACAAAGGTTTGCAATGGAATTTTAATGATGGACTGAAAGGGCCATTTAAGGACATTCCACGACCTATCCCTGAACCAGGTTTTGGACAACTTGGATGTATCCTTGGTGTTATTGTCTTGCTGGAAAGTCCAGTGATCACCGAGCTTCAATTTACACACTGAAGGCATCATATTTTTCATGCCAAAATGGCCTGATACCTGAAAGAATCCATGGTGTCAGTCACATAGTCAGGATAGCCATTTCCTGCAGCCGCAAAACACCCCCATAACAAGACTGACCCACCTCCATGCTTGACTGTGGGGATGGTGTCGTTCTTGTCATCACTTTGTCATCTTTCTCCAGACGTACTGCGGACCCATGGGTCTATAACTCATTTTCAGTTTAGTGTCATACGTCTATATAACCTTCTTCCAGGACTCCACAGGTCTTTCCTAATTACTTCTTGAATATTTAAGTCAACATTTCCCTTGGGGAAGTAATTAATTTCGATTGCATATATATAATTTACACAAACTAGCAGACAAACAGCATTTAAAGTGATATTGAGAACATTGGGAAAAATAAAAAAATAAAATTATAACGAATTGAAGAAAACATGTTTTGTTTGAAACATTTGATTAGAGAGAGAGAGAGAGAGAGAGAGAGAGAGCGAGAGAGAAACACCTGGAATATCTTTTGATGGGAAAAAATAGCTTACATAATTAATGTTTGATGTTTAATGTTCAGAAGCATTTGTATTTTTTATTATTTAAAAAAAAAAAAATATTCCAATGTTTCATGCTAGATGTTCGAACTCATCGAACATAAACATTAACATTCATGCTTATGTTCAGATAATTGTGATATTAAAGATAAAAGAGAACTATTTAGATCTTTATAAATTGTTAGTTCAATATTTTTTAAATACGTTAATACATTCAGTATATGATGAGGCCATGAAAATATACCAGTATAACAGTAATGCCCCAAACCACTCAGCCCTGTGCCAAGAGTCAAACCTCTATGTGTCAAGGAGTGTGCCTCCATGTGACACAGTTGTTGAAAAGAGGCCCTGCCAGTGAGACAGGATTTCATTAAAATCTAAAAGCCGAACTGCTCTTCACAGCTTGTGTGGCGTCAGATCAGAGTGCAACGCTTGTCAAGCCAGAAGCATCAACAACAAGTGCAAAGACAGCAGTACTTTGGAAAGCAGCAGTTACAATCCTGGTTACGGTGGAGGGGAGGGAGGGGAGGGGAGAGAGGGGTGCTGTTAACGGCCAATTTTAAGACAAAGACACTGGCTTTCATCATTGCCTTCATCTTTTTCAAGTAAACAAGTGTCATGTGACGGATTTGGGGTGGAGAGAGGAAGAGAGGTGTGGTAGCACAGACACACAACATCTCTTCCTCTTATGTTGGAGGGTTGTGGAGAATATTGCAGACAAGGAAAAATGTCTCAGAGCACAGCAACAGCGAGAGGAGGAGAGCAGGAGAGAGTGGGTGAGGAAGAAAACAATAAATCAATCAAAAACAAGAATGAGATTCCGCCCTCATACCATTGCATTTTACGTGACAAGGCAACAAAACAGCATTGACTGCAAAGAGTCCGTCAGTCGAGGAAGTGTCAGACTCAGCAGTGGCCTGGCTTCCTTCCCAGAGCTTTGATGCTTCTCTTTTTCTCCAGCTCCATTTCTATCTCTCCCTCTTTTTCTAGCCACTACATTTCCCTGGCATGACAGCATTCGCATGCTTTTGGCCCTCTTCTCTTCCACTGTCCACTGTCGTTCCCAATTAAAGTGCCAGAAAGACAAAGGGCTCCCACAAATATGGTAGGAGGGCGAGGGAGAACGAAACTGCTGTTTAGGATAGACCACTGTGGAGCTACATGATCATTCCATCAATTTTCCACATTTCTTCCTACTGTGTGTGACGGGTGAGATCTTTGTGCAACTCGATGGATGGGTGCTTATAGTCCCAGTGAGAGGCCATCAAATCCATTGATGGGTCTCCTCATAAAGATAATTCATGGGATGGGATACCATTTTTATTTCTATAGAGCCAAGGCTTCCACTGGCCCCCATCATAGACAAGCCCTAAAAGAGGATTAATATTTGAGTGTGAGGCTAGAAATAATCCATAAAATGGGAAGGAAATTTCAAATAAAACAACAGACCTCTGTCAGTGTGCTTCAAGGCACTTATAGTGTGTAGCCTGCATCCATAAATGATGCACATGCAAGTCAAACATTTGGACACACATGACAGAATTTATCTTGAATAGTGATCTTAAAATAAATAAATAAATAAACATCCAAATAAATTTGTGACTTGGACCGGACAGTGAAGAAAAAGTAGCAAACAAATGTCTAGCTAAGATAGTTAGGGTTGTTTAATGCCCATACTTTCATTTGTGTTGTTTGCAGACTGAACTCACTTTGAATTCTACGTCAGTAGATCTAAAGTGTTGCTGCTGAAATCTGTCTTTGCTTACCGAAATGCAAATCTCTACCTCCTAAACCAAACCCCAACCCTAAACCTAACTGCCAGTGGAGTAAAATTTTTATTTTAAAGCGAAAATGCAACCTCTGAATCGTGTTTAGTATTGTTTATGTGAACATGATCACTTCCTGGTTCCCACGAGACAAGAATTCATGTCTCGGAGGTTGCAAGCGCAACACACGCTATCAGTAGCATTAGAGGGACAGGTGATCAGAGCTGAAAATGTAAAAAAAACGGGGATGGCGCTTGTCAGTAATTGGGCAGCATGAAGTCAATTTTATGGTACCTGAACATTCGGAAGCAACATGTCAATTACTTGAGTGATCATGTTGGTTATTTCATTGTTTTAATTACTTTATTTTTATTTTAATATGCATAAAATTGTTATAATTATAAATGAGTAGGTGTTTGCAAACATTTGACTGGTAGTGTGCAGGTGTTTACATAAGAAAATCGGGTAACACTTTAGAATAATTGTCCGTCATTAAAAGGTAATTATGCAGGAATTAATACAGGATTAATGAGTAGTACTACATTAACACTTTAGTTACTACTATTTACTAATAAGGAAACATGTTTAACCAATCACTAAGTAATAGTAAACTGATGACTGAGGTAGTTTTCCTTATTGAGAACTATCTACTAACCATGGCTAATTTAAAATAACTACTTATTAATTACTAACAGAGGTTGGTAGTGTCACGTTACATTTACTGCGTTACATTTACTTGAGTAATGTTCTGAAAAAAGTTTAAAAGTGAGTATTTTTTACTCTCACTCAAGTAAATTTCGAATGAATTTTTTTCACTTTTACTTCATTACAATGGCCGGCATTCCTGTCGTTACATTACTGGGTTAAATTTTAGTTAATGTGTAATTTATTGAGAGATTATTGAATGGGACTTTTACGAGAGCGGAAGTTCACACAGCTGCGTGCGCTGTCACAGACTGTCACTCTAATCGTCACACTTTCTTCGCTCTGCACAGAGAAAAAATTATAGTTTCATCATGCAATGCCTTCATTTAACACCAATACAAGTGGATATTTCAAGATTAAAATCACAGCTTCAATTTAAGGCAGCATGCTGAGGTAAGTTTTGGCTCTAATGCTAATGAGGGCTTTTCTGTGTAATAAGATGGTAATTTTCAGGGTGATAATGTAACTGGGCTCTTATGACATCCGTTTTTAAGTGTACATTTTTAAATCAGTGCAACAATATATCAGCTTACAGATGTATGTGCCCAACAAGTGTATTGGGATAACTCTGTTCATTACAAATTATTAACTTTGACAGGTTTGATATTGCTGGAGGTCATTTTTAAATAATTCTGGTAACATATCAAATCAAATCCCTTAATTGTCACTAAACCATATACACAAGCGCAACAGTGGGTGAAAGTGTTGGGTGCAGTTCCAAACAACATAACAGTCATGACAGTCATGAGACATATACCAGTTTACAATAAACATCAGATTTACACAACACAATTTATATATCTAATATACACATATTTACACACAACACAATATACAAATAATAATATACAATGTACAGTATACAATACACACAATATAGAACACACATACACAATAAAAACAGAATAGTATATATACAATAAAAATAGTATATATAAAATATACAGTAGGTTGTATTGTTCTGTATTGTCATTCAGGCTGTCGGTTGATAGTCAGTTGCCAGTGTGTTGTAAAGAGAGAATATAATTTATGACAGTCCAGTGTAAGATTAATAAAGTGCAGTGCTTATGTATTTTGATCGTGAGAGATCAAGAGTTCAAAAGTCTGATTGCTTGGGGAAGAAGCTGTCATGGAGTTGGCTGGTGCGGGTCCTGATGTTGCGATACCGCCTGCCTGATGGTAGCAGTGAGAGCAGCCCATGGCTCGGGTGGCTGGCGTCTCTGATGATCCTCCGTGCTTTTTTTACACACCACCTGGTATATATGTCCTGGAGGGACGGAAGCTCACCTCCAATGATGTGTCTGGCAGTTCGCACCACCCTTTGCAGGACTTTGTGGTAGAGGGCAGTGCTGTTGCCGTACCAGGCAGTGATGCAGTCAGTCAGGATGCTGTCGACAGTGCTTGTGTAGAATCGTGTGAGGATGTGGTGGTTCATTCCAAACTTCCCCAGCTGTCTCAGAAAGAAGAGGTGCTGGTGAACCTTCTTCACAATGGCCTCAGTGTGGACGGACCATGTGAGTTCCTCAGTGATATGGATACCGAGGAACTTGAAGCTGCTGACTCTCTCCACCGGTGCTCCATTGATGGTGATGGGGCTGTGTTCTCTGTCTTTTCTCCTGAAGTCCACCACAAGCTCCTTGGCGTTGCTGACGCTTTGGGATAGGTTGTGCTCCTGACACCAGCATGTCAGAGTGTGCAACTCCTCTCTGTAGGCTGTTTCATCACTGTCAGTGATCAGACCTACCACCGCCGTATCGTCAGCAAACTTAATGATGGCATTGGAGCTACACTATATTGCCAAAAGTATTCGCTCATCTGCCTTTAGACGCATATGAACTTAAGTGACATCCCATTCTAAATCCATAGGGTTTAATATGACGTCGGCCCACCCTTTGCAGCTATAACAGCTTCAACTCTTCTGGGAAGGATTTCCACAAGGCTTAGGAGTGTGTTTATGGGAATTTTTGACCATTCTTCCAGAAGCGCATTTGTGAGGTCAGACACTGATGTTGGACGAGAAGGCCTGGCTCGCAGTCTTCGCTCTAATTCATCCCAAAGGTGCTCTATCGGGTTGAGGTCAGGGCTCTGTGCAGGCCAGTCAAGTTCTTCCACACCAAACTCGCTCATCCATGTCTTTATGGACCTTGCTTTGTGCACTGGTGCGCAGTCATGTTGGAACAGGAAGGGGCCATCCCCAAACTGTTCCCACAAAGTTGGGAGCATGGAATTGTCCAAAATCTCTTGGTACGCTGAAGCATTCAGAGTTCCTTTCACTGGAACTAAGGGGCCAAGCCCAGCTCCTGAAAAACAACCCCACACCATAATCCCCCTCCACCAAACTTCACAGTTGGCACAATGCAGTCAGACAAGTACCGTTCTCCTGGCAACCGCCAAACCCAGACTCGTTCATCAGATTGCCAGATGGAGAAGCGTGATTCGTCACTCCAGAGAACGCGTCTCCACTGCTCTAGAGTCCAGTGGCGGCGTGCTTTACACCACTGCATTCGACGCTTTGCATTGCACTTGGTGATGTATGGCTTGGATGCAGCTACTCGGCCATGGAAACCCATTCCATGAAGCTCTCTACGCACTGTTCTTGAGCTAATCTGAAGGCCACATGAACTTTGGAGGTCTGTAGCGATTGACTCTGCAGAAAGTTGGCGACCTCTGCACACTATGCACCTCAGCATCCGCTGACCCCGCTCTGTCATTTTACGTGGCCTACCACTTCGTGGCTGAGTTGCTGTCATTCCCAATCGCTTCCACTTTGTTATAATACCACTGACAGTTGACTGTGGAATATTTAGTAGCGAGGAAATTTCACGACTGGACTTGTTGCACAGGTGGCATCCTATCACAGTACCACGCTGGAATTCACTGAGCTCCTGAGAGCGGCCCATTCTTTCACAAATGTTTGTAGAAGCAGTCTGCATGCCTAGGTGCTTAATTTTATACACCTGTGGCCATGGAAGTGATTGGAACACCTGAATTCAATTATTTGGATGGGTGAGCGAATACTTTTGGCAATATAGTGTATGTGTTGCCACACAGTCATGTGTGTACATGGAATACAGGAGTGGGTTGAGAACACAGCCTTGCGGGGCTCCAGTGTTGAGACACAGTGATGAGGAGATGTTGCTGCCCATTCTAATCACCTGGCGTCTGCTTGACAGGAAGTACAGGATCCAGCTGCACAGCGAGCTGTTTAAGCCTAGAACCCGGAGTTTCTCATCAAGTGGAGGGCACTATGGTGTTGAATGAGCTGTAGTCTACAAACAGCATTCTCACATATATGTTCCTTTTTTTCTGGTGGGAGAGAGCAGTGTGTAGTTTAGATGCAATGGCATAATCAGTGGAGCGACTGTTGTGATATGCAAACTGCAGTGAGTCCAGTGAGGTGGGCAGCACAGAGCAGATGTAATCTCTGATTTGCTGATGATGGGGGTCAGAGCAACAGGATGCCAGTCATTTAAGCAAGTGATTTTGGATTGCTTTGGTACAGGCACAATGGTGGACATTTTAAAGCATGTAGGGACTACAGACAAATAGAGGGAAAGGTTGAAAATGTCCGTAAAAACACCAGCCAGTTGGTTCGCGCACGCTCTGATGACATGGCCTGGAATGCTGCCTGGACCAGCGGTTTTACTGATATTCACCCGTCAGAAGGATTAGGTTACATCCGCTAAAGACACAGAGAGTGAACTAACCTCTGTAGCTTCAGCAGCGAGAGCTCTCTCCGCGAGGGTGGTGTTATTTCCCTCGAAACGAGCATAAAAAGTATTTAGCTCATCCGGGAGAGAGGCAGCGGTGTTCATGGCAGAGTTTTTATTCCCTTTGAAGTCTGTGATGATATTAATTCCCTTCCACATGCTTCTAGAGTCGGTGGTGTTGAACTGTCCTTCAGTCTTGTACCTGTACTGGCATTTGGCTGCTCTGATGGTTTTGCAGAGAGCATAACTGGCTTGTTTATGCTCCTCTGCGTTCCCAGAATTAAAAGCGGATTAATTTAATTAATTTTAACTAAGTGCCACACAAACATCGCTATTAATCCATGGTTTCTGGTTAGGGTAGATCCGTATTGTTTTGGTTGGTACAACATCCTCTATGCACTTCCTGATGAAACACATTACGCTATCAGCGTATACCTCGATGTCGTCATCAGAGGCAGACTGGAACATCTCCCAGTCCGCGTGATCAAAACAGTCTTGTAGCATAGAGTCTGATTGGTCTGACCAGCACTGGATCATTCTGAGGGCAGGTGCTTCCTGTTTCAGTTTCTGTCTGTAAGCGGGCAGAAGCAGAACGGAAGAGTGGTCCAATTTGCCAAGTGGTTGGCGGGGGAGGGATTTGTAGCCATCCCGGAAGGGAGAGTAGCAATGGTTCAAAACCTGGTACCCTTGTGTGTTGAAACTGATGTGTTGGTAGTACTTCGGTGCTATTGACTTGAAGTTGGCTTAGTTAAAGTCCCCAGTCACAATGAACATGGCCTCAGGGTGCGCGGTTTCCTGCTTGCTTATACTCCCATACAGTTCCTTGAGTGCCCGGTCTGTGTCGGCTTGTGGCAGGATGTACACAGCACTGATAATGACTGCTGTGAATTCCCTCGGTAGCCGGAATGGTCGACACAGAAGCATGAGAAATTCCAGATCAGGAGAGCAGAAAGACTTGATAGAATGTACATTCCTCTGATCACACCAGGATTTGTTGATCATAAAACATACACCACCACCTCTGTTTTTACCTGAGAGGTCTTTCGCTCTATCAGTTCTGTGCACGAAGAACCCCGTGGGTTCGATGGCTGAGTCTGGAATATCCGCAGATATCCAAGTTTCTGGCAGATAATGCAGCAGTCCCTCATCTCTCGTTGGAAAGAGTTCCACATTCTCAGCTCGAAGAGCTTGTTGTCCAGAGACTGAACATTTGCCAGTAGAATACTGGGTAGCGGGGGTCGATTTGCATGACATCTTAGTCTGATGAGAACGCCAGCTCTCCTTTCCCTTTTCCGGCTTGTTTCCATGGCCGGGCTGCCCAGACAAAGGGCTCCGCTGTCGTATTTGTAAACAGTGGGTCGGCATTGAGGTTTTTAAAGTCCGGTTTTCGGTGTGCTATTGCAGAACCAATGTCCAAAAGTGTTTGTCTATCATAGACAATAAGGCAGACAACATCCAAGACAAAAAACATAAGACTTGTAGACAAAACAAACAAAAAACTGCAACATTGAGTCGGAGTTCACAACACAGCAGCCATACTCGGTGCCATCTTGAGCCTTGAATTACATATAAGTAATGAGTCAAGTGTTACCACATAAACACGAAGGAATTACTAATTATTTTAAAGCGAGGGTCATGGTAACGCATTATTAATTAATGAATACACACTTGAATATACACAAAAATGTTTTTTTTTACAAAACATCTTTAATGATTTTTTTATTCATAGATACTATAGGTTAATCTTACAAGAAGTGTTTAATTTTATGTTAAGTGTTTGTTTGTTTTTTTTCTGAAAGAAAAGAATGAGTCAAGCTTCTAATCTTCTCAAGCTTCTAATCCAATCAGGGTTCACCATATTCAGTTCTTGTGCTAAAACTGAAAGAAGAGCGAATGTGATTTTGCTCCACCCTCCCGTCGATCTGCCTGCACGCAGTAAACATTAACATACTTTATGTTCTGTTCCTACCGAACATAGGCAAAGGAGGAAACATCAAATTAATTTGGTAAAATCTGTACACATTTACAGAGTGGGCTGTCTAGGGCGAAAGTACACATGTGGAATTGGCCTCATGCTGCACGCTGGTTTTCTCTCCATTTTCTGTTAAAGTCTTGTGGAGATCAACACACTTGTCCTTTAGACACATAATTTTATTATTTTACTTTATGTTAAGATATAAGACTTTTAAAACATGTAGTAACCGTGAGCACCAGCAATTAAAAGCATTATCCTGCTAAAGGTTTGTAGCCTATGTAATTATGTGCAGTTATTTCAATGATTCATAATTCAGTGATTCATAATTCTTTGTATGTAGAATTTTTTTTTTGTTTTTTTTTTTTTTTGAATGTTTGTGAATGTTTATTTGATCTGTTTGATTAAATGAATAAAATGCAGGAACAAACACTTGTGTATTCATTACTGACTGACAAATAACACCTCAGTTACTATTAATGGTTTATAATATGTTTTCACTTTAGAATAATGGTCCAGATAACCTTTAACTCACAAGGAAGGAAACAGTAAGATCTCATTAATTAATAATGCGTTACCATGTCCCTCACTTTAGAATAATGGTCCAGATCATTAGTAATTCCTTCATACTTATGTGGTAACACTTGACTCATTATTTATGGGTTACCAGAATTATTTAAAAAAGACCTTCAGCAATATCAAACATGCAGAATTTAATATTTTTTTAATGAACAGAAGAGATATCCCAAGGAATACACAGGTTGGGCACATACATCCCAGTATTTTTGTAAGGTAAGCTAACTATGATCATGGCCATAACCACCACAGACAATGAGGGGGACATGCCAGCCCCCCCCCCCCATCTACAGATATGTTTTTTTTTTTTTCCATGGTTAATTATTAAATTTGGTCCCCATCAATCCTGAATATGTGGTTACATCCTTGAATATGATATTCTACCAGACACTGTAGCCTTGATTTAGTGACCTGTTACATTCATAAATTAATTCCAACAAAGAACCCATGCATGATCTTGTTCACAATAAAAACATAATCATTCACATTTAAGACACATTTTAATGTTTTGATTAGTAATTAATTAAGTAGTTATTTTAAATTAGCCATAGTCAGTTGATAATTCTCAATGAGGCAGATCAAATTCCGTAATTATTGATTACCTAACAGTGAACTCCCTCAGTCATCAGTTCACTATTACTTACTGATTGGTTATTGTTGCCATATTAGTTAATAGTAGTAACTAAAGTGTTAATTTGTACTACTCATTAATCCTGTATTAATTCCTGCATAATTACCTATTAATGACAGACCATTATACTTAAGTGTAACCGAAAATCGTTGTGGTACAAATGACACTGAAACTGAACATAATATTACAAGTTGAAATCTTAGCACTTGTCTTCGATAGAGCAAAATAAACCATAATTTATAATTTAGTTAGTTGATTTTATGTGAGGAAATGAACAAGCATCAGGCACAAATGCAAAACAAGACACTTTTCTAAATTAATATGTATGACTCATTTAGATTTGATGACTCAAGCTTAAAAAATATTCAGAAATCGTCTGACTGATTTTAACTGCAAAACATACAGCATTACATTTATAAGCAAAGTTCCTTATGATCCCATCACTTAAGGACACAGAAGAAAAATGGCAATCC
This sequence comes from Myxocyprinus asiaticus, assembly GCF_019703515.2. Lineage (NCBI taxonomy): Eukaryota > Metazoa > Chordata > Actinopteri > Cypriniformes > Catostomidae > Myxocyprinus > Myxocyprinus asiaticus. Next base: position 7,129,132 of record NC_059379.1, on the reverse strand, counting down.
TTTTTGTAAGGTTGTTAATCAGAACTGTTTCTAATTTTTTTTATTTATTTTTTTTTTTACATCAGAGATAAATTATTTTCATGATGTTCCTTTCAGAGGCGTAACTTGAATCTTACAGACCCCAGTGCAACATGATCACATGGGAAGTCGGAATGTCCTTTGGAACATTTCTGACAGTTCCAGAACCCTAGAATCGGCCGTATTATGCTGACTAACCAACTAGCGCCATCTCCTATCATGTTTGCATCGGCTCCAGTGTGTTTAACTTACACCAACGGCACGACAGGAAGTGTGTCGTGCCAATAGTGTGGGAGACCAGGGATTGGATCCTGCACTGAAACCAGAGAGTAATCATGTTTGCATAATCAGTAGCAAGAGCAATTCATAGGATGTAGTTTTTCATCATTACAGTTTTAATCCAATTATGGTTAGGTATAGTTAGGGTTAGGTTTAGGAACTTGCTTCACAACTTGCTATTGGCTCCTCTCAGTTGACATTTCACACACAAAATTAAAGCGCACACACACACACACACACACACACACACACACACACACATATATATATATATATATATATATATATATATATATATATATATATATATATATATATATATACTATATATATATTGAATCATTGTCAGAGTGAGTATATATACAGTATATACACTTGCGGCCAAAAGTTTGGAACAATGTGCAGATTTTGCTCTTATGGAAAGAAATTGGTACTTTTATTCTCCAAAGTGGCATTCAACTGATCACAATGTATAGTCAGGACATTAATAACGTGAAAAATTACTATTACAATTTGAAGAATAATTTAAAACTACTTCAAAGTTCTCATCAAAAAATCTTCCATGTGCAACAATGACAGCTTTGCAGATCCTTGGCATTTTAGCTGTCAGTTTCTCCAGATACTCAGGTGACATTTCACCCCACGCTTCCTGTAGCACTTGCCCTAGATGTGGCTGTCATGTCGGGCAATTCTCATGCACCTTACAGTCTAGCTGATTCCACAAAAGCTCAATGGGGTTAAGATCCATAACACTCTTTTCCAATTATCTGTTGTCCAATGTCTGTGTTTCTTTGCCCACTCTAACCTTTTCTTTTCTTTCTTTTTCAAAAATGGCTTTTTCTTTGCAATTCTTCCCATAATGCCTGCACCCCTGAGTCTTCTCTTTACTGTTGTACATGAAACTGGTGTTGAGCAGGTAGAATTCAATGAAGCTGTCAGCTGAGGACATGTGAGGCATCTATTTCTCAAACTAGAGACTCTGATACACTTATTCTCTTGTTTAGTTGTACATCTGTCCTTCCACATCTCTTTCTGTCCTTGTTAGAGCCAGTTGTCCTTTGTCTCTGAAGACTGTAGTGTACACCTTTGTATGAAATCTTCAGATTTTTGGCAATTTCAAGCATTGTATAGTCTTCTTTACTCAAAACAATGATTGACTGATGAGTTTCTAGAGAAAGCTGTTTATTTTTTTCCATTTTTGACCTAATATTGACCTTAAGACATGCCAGTCTATTGCATACTGTGGCAACTCAAAAACAAACACAAAGACAATGTTAAGCTTCATTTAACGAACCAAATAGCTTTCAACTGTGTTTGATATAATGGCAAGTGATTTTCTAGTACCAAATTAGCAATTTAACATGATTACTCAAGGAAAAGGTGTTGGAGTGATGGCTGCTGGAAATGGGACCTGTCTAGATTTGATAAAAAATGACTTTTTCAAATAGTGATGGTGCTGTTTTTTACATCAGTAATGTCCTGACTATACTTTGTGATCAGTTGAATGCCACTTTGGTGAATTAAAGTACCAATTTCCTTCCGAAACAGCAAAATCTGTACATTATTCCAAACCTTTGGCAGCCAGTGTGTGTGTGTGTGTGTGTGTGTGTGTGTGTGTGTGTGTGTGTGTGTGTGTATATATATATATATATATATATATATATATATATATATATATATATATATATATATATATTCGTTCTGACAACGATTCAATTACGGTTCTTTAACTTACGATTACGATGCATTGTGTAATCTGAAATTTGGTCATGATTCGATAAGATTTTATTATTTTGAAACGATTCATAATTATTAAAAAAAAAAAAATACATCCAGAAAAAAGATTCAACGTTTTTATTGAACATTCCTAATTTAGACAGCACAGAAATGCACCAGACTTGTCACAGATGCATTTAGGACCAAGGAGGTTTGGCATATACAGATGTGTGGTTGCATATATTAACAAGCAATGCGTAATATGATATGCATCATAGATATGAATATGTTACATATAGACATAATGTGGTACATATAGGTACGTTACATGCATAATAGAAAATGGATAACATGATGTTTGATGCAACATAATGACTTGATGCAAACACACACAAATAGATGGTAAACCGTGAAACAAGCATAATAGATTTGCATATCATGCAACGTTAATATTTACTGCACCAATAATTACAGATGAAATGTCATGTGCAGGCAGATAAGATCCATGTTTAAATCGAGCAGGGTCATAGAATGAAAAAAAACTATCTATTAGTAGTGTCTAAAGGCAGTTATATATGGGATATAAGGTGCCAGATGGCTCATTCACAGGAATTCAAGCGCTTTTTCATGCAGGACTGTTAGCGCCACTCACCGCAAAAGATTAAAATGTTTTATATTTGCATGGCTGCCACATGCTATTGAGCAATTACAAGTGACTTATCAACTGGTTGGTTCCCTTCAAAGCAGTCTGAAATTGCTCCCTATTCCTTGTAGCATTCACTAGAAAGAGAATGAATGAACAAGTAAGTGTTTTCATTCACAGCCAACGTCTACCCACCAATCACGTTTATTTACGCTGAGTTCTATTTGTGGTTAAATGGTGTAATGGATAAATACAACATTTTATGGAGACACAAAAGCAATATTAACATAATATATTGTAATCGGGGAAGAAGGCAACAGCAATGAACGTACTGTGGTCAAATGGATGCAAACAGTTTTGAATATAATGACACAGATAGCCGAACTCAGCAGCATCCATTTATCCATTTTATCTTATGTAGATTCAAGGAGTGAATTTGGCCGCATACATTTTTTATTTATTTTTTCCTCCACTTTTCAACCCAATTTGGAATGCCCAATTCCCAATGCACTCTAAGTCCTCGAGGTGGCGTTGTGACTCGCCTCAATCTGGGTAGCGGAGGATAAATCTCAGTTGCCTCCGCATCTGAGACCGTCAGTCTGCACATCACGTGGCTTGTTGAGCGCGTTACTGCAAAGACATTGCGCGTGTGGAGGCTTCACGCTATTCTCCACGGCATCCACACACAACTCACCACGTGCCCCGCCGAGAGCGAACCACATTATAGCAACCACGAGGAGGTTACCCCGTGTGACTCTACCCTCCCTAGCAACTGGGAGATATATATATATATATATATATATATATATATATATATATATATATATATATATATATATATATATATATAATTATTATTATTATTATTATTATTATTTATTTTTCTTTCTAAAAGTTCTAAAAGAGTCGCTAATGGAATTGTCAAAGGGAAGTTATATCACAATTATATCATCATTTACTCACCCTCATGTTGTTCTTTCTTCCAGAAATGAAGATATTAGTCAGTCACCAATAATTTCTATCCCATTATGTTTGAGGCTGTCATTCTGCCTATCATCTCCTGTTGTTTTCACGTAAGAAATAAAGTCATACTGATTTGTAACAACATAAGGGTGAGTAAATGATAATATAATTTCCATTTTTGGGTTGAACTGTCCCTTTATGGAACCAGAATTGGTAAAAGGTATCAGAAACTTGTTACTAGACATCCACTGGTCAATATGACTGCCCAGGGGTCCCCGTTGTGCAAAGAGAGACTCAGAAGTGCTGAAGTCTGCCAAGCATTTAGCCGCTTTTGTGTCAGTAGTTTGATGTGGGGGCAGCAGCTCACACAGTGTGCCATCAGTGCTATTGATGTGAAAAAAATCCTATTAACCTTCTCCAAGCCCCATAATGCTTTGTGCAAATAAACCCGCTCATACGGTCCCGTTTTACCGGTGAGCACACTTATTCTGTCTACCTAACCCCTTTGATCCTCTTCACGTAAATACTCAGTGCTCTAATGAGAAGAGAAAAAAAAATAAAAAATACAAAAATAATGCTGTGATCTTGATTATTTCTGCAAGCATTAATAAGAAAAGGCAGAGAGAGATGGCTCACATTTGAAATTTGTAATATTTAGCACAGGTTCATTAGGACTTATCAGGATTATAAACTCATTTGAGCATGGAGAACCACATCATGAAGTGTGAGAGAGGAAACTCGATTGGGTTAATCTGACAGTTGGAAAAACTGCAGCACTACTGCAAGCGTCACATTTTTCTGGGCTGATTGGTCTGTTACCTCAAATCTTTTCAAGATAGCCCTAAATGTTTTAAAGGCACAAGGGTCTATTTTGACTGGTATTTATGGGTCATTAATTGAAACTTTGATTCTTATTTTTACTTGAACTTTTTTTTTTTTTTTTTTTTTGGCTTTTCATGCAAATTGTGATGGCATCAGTAGCCAAATTACAAAAAAAAAAAAAAAAAAAAAAGAATAAAAATAAATAAATAAATAAATAAAGCTCTATTTTGAATTATTTATAGCTTTGTATTATGATACACCACATGTAACTTACATTATGTCTAGTTGTGATCTTGATGTACAGTGGGCTCAAATAACAGTATACTGTATGGGTGTTTCTTTAACTTCTGACTTTTCTTTAGCAATGTGCTTTTCTAGAAATTGAAGTCTCTAAAATATATTTTTTTTCACACTCTCAATAATTTGTTGAATTTGTCTACTTACAATGTGTAACAGTGTTAGTACATGCATCACAGGATATTGTTATTTGTGTCATTGTTTCTGAAAGTCATGAAAATCGACAACGCAGTTTAATTTCCACCACATCCCAATTCAGTATTATATTTAATAGATTTCTGTGGTGGAAATGACATTTTTAACATTTTGGAAATAAAATGTCCACCTCTTATGCTTTTCTAAGGTTAATTCCATAGCTGACATTAGGTAACACTGTACAATAAAGTTCCATTTGTTAGCAATAGTTAATGCATTAGGTATCATGAATAAACAATTAACGATATGCTTGAAACTAATTGATACGGCTGCTTTTGGTGTGAAAAAAGATCAGCGTTTAAGTATTTTTTAACTATAATCCAACACTTCCGGTAAGCATCACGATAGGGTGGAAATCACGTGTTACGGACGTAATCTCACTTTCTCCTCTCAGGTGAGACATCCAGGATAAGCACACAAATGCACCATTGTGATTAAAGAAACAGATAAATACAGATCTAAACCAAAACCAACTAAGCTTCTGTACAGCATTCCTCATACTCAGTTGTAAACAGCACTGCTCTTCTGGCTGTATCGCACATGCCTCAGTTAGCCAGCAATTCATGTCTCACATGCCAATGCAATTACGTCACACACGCTTACTGCTGCTGACTGGAAGTGATGAATTAGAGTTAAAAATATGTATCTTTTTCACACCAAAAGTGATCGTGTTGCTTTAGAAGACATCGATTTAACAGCTGGACTTGTATGGATGATGTTTATGCTGACTATCTGTGATTTTTGGAACTTCAGAAGTCGAATTGCCATCCCATTTTGTTTTAAGGACCTACTGAGCTAAGATATTTTTGTAATTTTCTTTAAATGTGTTATGGTGAAGAAAGAAAGTCATACACGCCTGGGATAACATGATGGTGAGTAATTGATGAGAGAATTAAAATTTTTAGGTTAACTATCCCTTTATGATCATAAACAAACTAACTTAATAAAAAAAAAATAAATAAATAAAATAAATAAATAAATAATAATTATGTGGAGGAAATGACGCCACAACTGTGGGACAGTCGTAATTTTGGAAAAACTGATCTCAATAAATATTGAAGTGGTTCATGTTTTTATATAACAATATATTGCTTTATAATTTAAACATAATTTTTTTTTTGTTTATTTTTTTGACCGAAATCAATTGTTTCTTCAATAAAACTTCATCCATTTGATATCTGAACACACACAAAGAGTTGATTCAATCAGTTTAAGTGGTAGAAAGAAGAAAAAAAGTTACACTTGTACTGTTCACGGTCAAAAGTGACCGCCATAGGAAATGAAATGGGAAACACAAAAAAATCACAGATTATGTTTACTATACAGATTAATTATTTATTATATATAAAATAATAATAATAATAATAAATATAAAAAAAAAAAAAAAAACATCAAGAGTGCAAAACACAAACACACACACACACACACGTTGGTGCAGCTATCCTTATGACAACTCTCCATAGACATAATGATTTTTATACTGTACGAATTATAAATTATATCCCCTAACCCTACCCCTAAATCTAACCCTCACAAAAAAAAAAAAAAAAAAAAAAAAAAAAAACGGCATTTTTACATTTAAAACAAAAAAAAAAAAAAAACATTGTTTAGTATGTTTTTTAAGTGATTTGAAATATGGGGACACTAGAAATGTCCTCATAAATCACATTTATAATACCATTGTAATTACCAGTTTGTAACCTAATTTTTTTTTCTCGTAAACCTTCCAAACCCACCCACACACACACACACACACACACACACACACACACACACACACACACACACACACACACACACATTCATCTTGTTACAACCAGGAATAAATTAGGTTATTACTTTTTATTCTACTCATTTCAGGTATGCATAAACTGACAAAAAAAAAAAAAAAAAAAGGTAATCTTTGACAAGAGTAGTCTTTGATAATGTTTAAATATATATCTAAATGCAGAACTTGTGACAAAATCTAGAAATCGTCTTCTCTTCAACCAGGGTTGAATAAGTAGCTCTCTGCAGCCATCTAGTTTTTATACTTGTAAATTCATCTGGTTTTTATATTGTTGTTTTTTAATTGACAGGTTGATTCTTGAGACTTTAAGCTTTCAAACGGGATATAATTAGGTTCAGTATTTGAGAAAATATTTTCAAGCTCAAGGTCATATATGTAAAAAAGGTCTAAATCCCCCCCAAACACACCCAAAATGCACAACTTTACTGTTTTTACATTATTCAATTTAGAGTTGTTACATTTCTTTCATAACAATTAAAAGACCGGCAACAACTGGAACGTGATTTCATGATGAACAGTGTATAAGGGTTAAGTTTTGCTTGAAAAGTGTGTTGTGCGATGTTCTCTTAAAATGAATGCTACTTGGTTTTATGTTCTGCAATAGTATACTGCAAATACATTCACACATTTTTTAAGCATGGTGTAAATATCCAATAGTTTTATGAACATTATAAAGGGTAATACTTCAAGTAAATTACTCTGAATACTTTGAAACCACAAAGAACAAAATATACCAACACACACTAATTAGTGTGACAACATGAATGTCTACTAAAATGTAAACACATTGTACGAAAATCTGCCTAGAAACACGCTGAGCATTTTTTTAAAACTGATAAGAGATCTTGCAGATGTTTTTTTTTTTTTTTTTTTTTTTGTCACAGCAAAGTCAGGCCTCACTGGATCCTGCAGCTATCTGAGCAGTTGCAGTGTGTGTCCTTATCCACTCAAATGAACCAGCAGAGTCCACAGCCAGCCGAGGAGATTAGAAGAGAGAGAGAGATAGTTGAGCTCTGCTGAGTTTGGGTTCATGCGCTTTTCAACTCCTTGGAGAGTCTGCATGCGATGGAATCTGTTGTAAACCTCTGCGTGTGACAGGAAAAATAGTGTAAAAACTACCGAGTGAACCATGTGGCCTTATGATTAACAGAGCCTCCAAACCACAAAAGAAGCGAGTGAGGTGGGGTTGAGTTTGGGAGAGACAGCATGAGGGTGATTGTACCGCAAAGAAGAAAGAGAGAGAGAGAGAGAGAGAGAGAGAGAGAGAGAGAAAAAAAACCCATAATTATTCTGTATCTGTTCTGGGCTCGGGCTCACATTTTCACAATCTCCTCTCTGCAGCACTAAGCAAGTGTTCACCACCAACCTGACAAGAATTGTCAATGATTTCTCGCATGCTCGGCTGACAATCCCTCTGTGTGTGTGCAGGGGATTTAATTCCTAAAGCTGCTCGAAGTCAAAGGCTAATTTTGTGCTACGCGAATTAGCAAAGGCAAATGAAAGCAAGGCCCCGGATAAATCCGCACTCCTTTTACTTCATATTCAACTGTCAGCTCATTATAATCAAGAACATCCTTCAAAAATAATGAACAAAACACACACTTTTTGCCTAGAATACTGGCATGCTCAATGTATTTCTCCGTTATAAGTGACGCTGGGATTTTTTTTGTTTATAATTTCGCTTACAAACACGGGCAGCAGTGAATTGTGTTTTTTGGGGTTTATTTACAGAATACAGTAAAGTTTTTTGGGCTTGCTGGTGCATGGTCTCCATAAAATAATTAAGTGCGACAAACCACTAATCGCAGCCGTCAAATATTCCAACATGATAACGTGGGAAATTCACATTTGCTACCAGTCAGACATTTTTGCATCATTTCAAATGTGTTTACCTTTTCCTGTGCTTTGCGTGAGTAAAGCCTCAGAGGCACACACATAATAAATGATGAACACTTTTCTGAGGTAGTTTTTTCACTCCACATGTTTTTACTGCACTTATGGTTAGGTTTCGGATTGGGGTTTGGGTTAAGACGTATGTTTAATAAAATATACTGCACATTCCTGTTGAGTGTATTAGATTATTTACAACTAAAAATACAACTCACTTTTGGTGCCACTCTGTGGACATTTCATCCAGAAACTGGAGCTCATATATATTCAACAACACTTCCAGCTTTAGGGCGGGCATACACGGTGCGATTTTCGGATGTTGTGCGAGCTCCCAACCATTTTTTTCCCATTGGATATCGTGGGTGCTTATGTGGTCACGGCTCGCATCATGTGAGAAGAATTACGAGCAGCTTATGACCTCCTGATAATTTTTAAACATGTCGAAAAAATGTGGGTACTATCTGCTTGAATTCGTGAGGTGTGTGTGGTTAAATGAGCCGATTTGACGATCTAAAGTACCTGAAGTTGAACAGTCAGGAGAAGGTGTTACAATTCGCAATAACTCCCCAAGCTCGAGTCTGGTGAAACCAAAAACTTCTAGGGTAAAATTTCTACCTGTCAATCAACCGTCGCACTAAAACAAGATTTTTAAACTTTGCTACGTGCGGCTTTAAAGCGCAATCACATGGACAAGACCTCACAGATATTTTCCAGTATGTCTGATTTCAACATGCAAGCAGTGACAGATGAGAAGCAAGTAGTCTACATCTGAGGCTGAATAATACAGGTAGCCTACTCCACTAAAATAACTCAGAATTCTGCACTAAACATCATGTTTGCAGTAAGATTAAATCCAAGTATAACAGGCAGAAACAGTGTGGGAATTGTGCTCTCTTTCTTTTAAATCTTGTACATTTTATGCACTTTATTATCATGCAGTAACTGGCAGCAACACACTTACATTATGATTAATGTGTGGAGTCATGATATCACACAGCCTCCCTTCGAAATTTGAATCTGTCAAATGTCGGACGGCATTTGGAATAATTATGCTTTTTTATCAGTAGATGAGTTTTCAGCTAATGCAGCCTCTGGCCATGCTAGTCTTCTTTTTTTATTTCTAAATCGCAAGCTACAAGGAATGAAAGCAATCTCCTCTGGCTTTATGTTTTATAATGATAAATAGCATGAAAATGAGTGCGATTGTTTCGGAATTTGCCAGGTCGTAAAGTCGAGTCATGTACCACTGCATCTGTATTATTATAAGATAAACTGACTCGTAATGTGTGCAGGGTCTCACGACATCCTGACTACCAAAACTTACACTGTATACACCCAGCTTTAGCCAATGGGGGCAATTTGTTCAAATTTCTGTAAGCACATATTTATTTCAACTAAAGAACTTTCGACATCCTGTTGCCGAATTCCCAGTTGGATCAGTCTGCATACCCCTGCTTACACAATGCCACACTGTATAATGTAATTATTAATCACAGTTTGTTTTCTCTGTCACCCCATGTATCTGCCTTTCCCAGACCCTCCCCTACCCCATTGATATGCAATTCAGATGATTATATTAATGCTTTGAATGGTTAATAAGTGATACAATAGAGATGTCCCAGTTTTCAGTTGCTAAGTATCTTTATCCTTTTCTTTTTCAGAAACCTTGCATGTGTCCACTACTTGATGAGCAATCATTAAAAGCTCCAATGACACCAACATGCCCCTCAATTCTCTAATAGGAACACTGTAGCAGTCAGTGTTTAATTCACTTACAGTAAAGTCCCCTTTGAACAGCTTTACAGAAATCATGCCTAAATGGTGAAAAGCAGTTGTGGAAAGCATCTAGGCATGGTTTTCTGTAAAACTGATCACTGGGGGCTTCAAAATGCTGGGTCATTTTAACTCAGGGGCATGTATGTTTTATTGGGGCTTTTAATGATTGCTCATCAAGCAGTGGACATATGCAAGGTTTCTTTAAGCCCTCACTGAGCATGCCAAAGGTGATTGTGGCAACATAAAAAAAATAAAAAATAAAAAAAAATATATATATATATATATATTGGGAGGAACCAGACTCAACTGGGGTGTCCATCTTCCTCTGGCTTTACAATAAATGTACATATGCCAATATCATTTAGCTATATAGTTTATGCATAGTATATATAGCCTAGTGTATATTAGGTCATGTGTTCAACAGATATGTTAAAGGTGTACATAGAAATGATAAGTTGTTTTTTCTCACTTTTGTCGATACATCACAGTGAGGGACAGGGTGAGGACAGCAGCCAGGCAGGCATTTCAGATGAGCAGGTAAGAACTCAAATGTTCTGATAGGAAAGAATGTAGAATATGATAGTTTTAAATATTTGTATATTATGTATGATAAGAAAGTGAATTTTTATTTATCTGTGCATTACTTTGAACTTTTATTATGCTCAGTGTAATGCATTGTAATAAAACAATCTTTTGATCACAAGTACTTGGGGGACTCACTGTCCTGTTGCTATTATTAACTTAAGTATAAATTACACTTACATTAGATAGATAGATAGATAGATAGATAGATAGATAGATAGATAGATAGATAGACAGACAGACAGACAGACAGACAGACAGACAGACAGATGGCTGGACAGGCAGACAAGCACACAGATATATAGATATATAGATAGACAGACAGACAGACAGATGGCTGGATAGATAGATAGATAGATAGATAGATAGATAGAAAAAAATCAGTGTCCTTGCACTTTAAACATATATATACATATATATATATGCTATTAATTTAATTTGTTTTAAACGCTTAGCAATAAAGCAAAAAAATAAAAATAAAAATAAATAACTAAATACTTACTGTACCTGTAATTATGTTTGTCAAATTATATAATTATTGAAAAGTCACAATTTTGCAGAACGTTTCAATTAAGCTGGCTAAATTTTAGAAATATTACTTTTTTTATTTTTTCAAAACAAGTTGCTTGTTTCTCTTGTGAGATCTGGCAACACTGTTCTCCGTGTTTCTCCTCTTCAGGGATACGGTCGAGTTTTTGACTGGCAGAGATTATTTAGGCAATCTCACGCCGGAGAAATATTCCTGCCAATAAACAAAGGGTATCTGTTCTGGATTGCTGGTGCCACTGAGAGCGCAGTGTTGAGCCAAAAAGTGCTCCCAGAGCAAATGAGCAAGCCATCAGTATTCAAAGCCATGCACCACTCTCCCTGTAGTGCATTTGAAATGAACAGAGGGGTTGTGCTTAGAGTTGAATCAAGATCTTTGAGGCTGAATCACATTGCTGATATTTTTCATGAGTCACTGTAAAAGTCCGCCACATGGCTGACAGACACAGTACTCTGAAATGTCTTTTAATTTGTCCCCAGTGGCCCCAGAGGTGCTTTGACTTCGTTTTTATTTAATTTTTTGTTGTTTTTGCTTTCTCTCTCTCTCTCTCTCTCTCTCTCTCTCTCTTTGAGCTGGCAGTAATTAGGACACCCCAAGTCTTCCAGTGAGCAGCCAAATGGAAAACATTGGCTACACTGTGGAAAAGAAACATCTGGAGTGTTGTGATATAGACCTGTTGGGAAAAAAATAAAAAAAATAAATAAACGAGGTTTACAATCAAATATGCCGGTTACTTATGTGCCTGTAGCAATAGTAATTGAACAGTATATGTGCAGTTTGTCCTTGAAATGCAATATGCGAACAATGAACAGAGCAATTGAATCATATAGCCTATAAAGTCTTTTTTTTTTTTTTTTTTTTTTACATTTTAGATTCAATAACATTTTGATGTGAATCACCATGTTAATGTTACATTAATGCACTGTTTGTGTACTTTGAGTACAGTTCACTTTTAACAGGTTTGCCTGAATGTCTTTGCACTTTGCAGCAGAACAGCTCTAGTGGCAAAGTTGGATGTTTTTCAAGCGCTTTATTTTTTACAAAGAAACATTTTGTGTTAATGACTTAAATAACACTGAGACTTGTAAGTCATTATCATTAACATTATGAATGTGTATTCCTTCAATATAAAGCTCTTAATTCCCTACAACACAATTTTAGTGAATAAAGGAGTCCGGGGCTTGTTATCACAGAGGCTATATCTCAGAAACCATAATGTTTTAAGTCAACAGTCCATTTACACACATATGTGTTTCCTCTAGCAGCGGTTTTGTATGTTGGTTTCAAACAACTATTTCAAAACTCTCTAAAATTATTATTATTATTATTATTATTATTATTATTATTATTATTATTATTATTATTTATTTATTTATTTATTTCCAATATCATAATATTTTTGCTATAGCTCTTGGCTAAACAAGTGAACAAAATAAAAAGCAATGGCATACATTCAGACAATGGTCAACTATATAATTAAGGTAGATTTTAATCTAAAAGTTGATTTTACTTTTAGTAAAACATAGACATTTAGATTTGACTAAATGTCAGATTGAGGCAAGTTGTTTTACCGTTTACATTTTGCTGAAACGGCTGTTTAAGGAAGGTTCTATTGTGACAACTTGCCCCATATAGTGTGACAAGATACCCATTAGCGGACAGCGTGTGTTCAATAAACTGTATTTTTTTTTCCAAGCAAAAACAGTGGAAATGTTCAACAGCTTTTTTTTTTCTTTTCTTTTTTTTATAGACAAGATGAGACAAGACATGAAACTGACTTTCAAAAATGAACCTACCCTGAGAAATATTCACTGGAGTAAAAAGTGTGACAATTAGCACCAGCTTCCTCTATTTCCATGAAATGACTGCTTAAATAGTATGAAACAACTGAAGTCATAGTAAGAACTGCCTCAGAGCTTTATAGAACAAGGCAGGCGGTTACTAGACACATTATGTCTTTATAAACCTGTGGCAAATAAACATCTTTCATACGTCACATTCATTTCTGCAGGGAATTTCAGCGCAACCACAGTCCAGCTCAAATTAATGACCTAATGAAGCCTTCTGTTGTCATTCAAGCGTGTGTTTACCTCAGAGATTAATGCAATGTTTTATGTTTACCCTTTAAGCGCGAGTAGACGCTTGCCTGATAAATACCAATTAGCCCAGAGAAGCTGGGGTTCTGTTGGCTTTATGCGGTTGTCTGCTTTCATTGCATGTCTTTGTCTCAGATGTATTTTTATGGATTTCAAACTCATGTCTGTGTGGGCCATGGCAGCGCTGAAGGATTTCTTCAAAATAAAGGACATAGAGAGACTAATTATAGTGCTGTCAAGGGATTTCATACATAGCTGAGATGAAAATGGAATCCACATCTTCATATCAGCTCTCCCTGTTCAAAACTAACATGAAAGTCCTCTGTTTTCTGGAAAATACACTTCCCTTTGTTGATACAGTATGCTTTTTTTTCTGAAATCAAAGCAAAAACATAAAGCACCGCTTCACCATTTTAATGAATGATAAGTGTGAGCATATTACATCTTGTGTGTGGCATGCATTGACATACGACTTTAAAGGTTCTCAGTCATTCATTTGTCAGTTCTTAAATACATCTATGTTACACAAGAGTAGATTTTAGACTGCGGCCAATGTCATCTGTCATGCCTTTCTGTCTTTTTTAAATGTTACATTTGCTTTGGCCTATAAATATAAAGCAGTCATAATCATTCTGAACCATATTGATAAAGCTTCACAATTTTTAAAGTATATTTTTGTAGAGCACAGCATATATGAGCCTTTCTACAACTATAGCCAATTTTGGCCCAGTGGACTTAAAACACTTCCAACTTAGTCTCATGACAACTCAAGATAATTCGTACGAGATGGTGAAATCGTTAGATATCATACGACTTGGCTCGTACGAAAAGGTATGACCGTTTTCCCCAAAGAGACCAACCAATCCAAAAAAATAAATAAAAAATCAATATAATACAGACAAGCAATTGTAACACTTTATTTTATGAAGGGAAAGGTCTGAGAGCAAATCTGGTTACTCATTACATCTTTATCTATGCAATATAGATGACTGATTTATGTCAATAACCTGTAATATGCTTCCCTCATCCTGTTTAAAAACCCCAATAATTTATTTCTTCCATGGTACAATAAAGTTATTTTCCTATTAAAATCATGGTAAGGTTTAGGTTTGGGTAAAACTAAATAACAACATTAAAAATCGTACTAACATAATTCATTGGTTTATTAATGTTTATCTGTGGGAGTAAAAGTCATACAGTTTTTACAATCCAACATGTACATTTCTTACAATTTTTCCATGTCGTACTAATCATTATGACTTGCGAGAGACCAGGTTGAACACCCCCTTAACAGATCTCACAGTGAAACTGGAAACAATAGGTTGACTTTTAGCCAAAAATCGGTCTATGCTTAAAGGAACGTTCAGAGTTCAATACAAGTTAAGCTCAATCAACAGCATTTGTGGCATAATGTTGATTACCAAAAAAAAAATCATTTCGACTCTTCCCTCCTTTTCTTAAAAAAAAAAAAGAAAAAAGCTAAAATCGAGGTTACAGTGAGGCATGTTCAATGAAAGTTAATGGGGACAATGAGAGTGAATGGGGCTGATTTTGTAGGGTTTAAAGGCAGAAATCTGAAGCTTATAATTTTATAAAAGCACTAACATTAATTCTTCTGTTAAAACTCATGCATAATTTGAGCTGTAATTAAATTGTCATTTTTACAGTCATTTTAGGGTTTTTTGACATTACATCGTCATGAAAAAAAATTGGCTATAACTTTGAACAGAAAAGGTTACTAAGTGATTTTATCACACTAAAATCATGTTTACAAGCAAATTCTTTTAGTCTTGTGGCTATACTCTTGAAAAAAAAAATAATGTTCAAAAATGGGCCCCCATTCACTTCCATTAATATGCCTCACCGTAACCCAGATTTTTGCTTTTTTCAAAGAAAAGTAGGGACAAGTCAAAATAAAATTTTGTGGTAATCAATATTATGCCACAAATGCTGTCGATTGAGATTAACTTGGATTGAATCCAGAACGTGAATTTAACAAAACTGAAACACTGCCTCCAGTGCCCAAAGTGCTGAGTGTTGTTGGGCGTGCAGGTGCCTGTGAACTAATTTTCAGGGTGAAATGTCCATGGAGAGGCACCAAAAGCAAGTTGTGAAACGAGTTGTTTCCAGCTGTACAGGCTGTAATACAGTGAAGATGAATGCATATTTTATGAACTGTAACCCCCAACCCAAACCCTAAACCTAACCATAAGTGGAGTAAAAATGTAATGTTAAAGGCAAAAATGCAACCTCCAAATCGCACTCGTCACTGATTATGTGAACACGATTACTTCTTCGTTCCAATGCGCTTCCGGTCGCACCAGAGGGGAATGTACAGACACCAGTGCTGATGCAAACATGTCTGATAAGAGATGCCCCTTGACGTTAAGTTGGCACAATGTGGCCGAACGTAGGGTATCGTAAACAACATGCCGACCTCCTTTGAGATCACGTAGCCCTTAAAACAGACTTTTTGATGCTTCACTTTCCACTAGTCTGTTGTGGTTTGGGGACAAAATGCCTGACTCCTTTGTCTTGCTAAGGGTAATTTCAAAGCTAGCATCTATGTGTCTTAAAATGCACACCATTAAATTATATTTTGACAATTTGTTCATAATTTGACAAAATTACAGGGACAAAATTGTTGTGGTGGAAATTTTTGAATTATGAAAAAGTCATTTTCACACCTTAAACACTGAAATTTGAAAAAGCTTGGTTTAGTATACTTCAGTATGTTTATCATAGTTGTAAAAATAGAATTCACATTTTCCTGATGCATTTTCATATTTTTGAAGTCTGTGTGTGGGACCTGTGTAAAGCAGTAAAATCTATAAATTGAAGGCATTTGAAAAGTAGCAAATTGATGAAGGCATGGTAAAAAGTTTCATCCAAGATATTCATATAACAAAAAGGAATTTAATAAAAATAACCTTTAGGTCATAAATAGGTTAGGGTTAGATTCCTATGATATATGCTACCCCAACGTGTGATCGCCAGAGTGTAACAACAGCCAAATCTTTATTATGCCCTTAAACGAATTTGACGTTTTTGTCAGGAAAGAATTAAATGCATCTTTGAAAGGCATTTCTTTCCAAAACTGGTTCACCCCACATCACAGTTGGGTCTGAAGTTGTCGGCTGTAAATATGTGGGGAAAATAATTAGATCATATCGCTAGTTATTTATATCTGCTTTAGCTTTCCTGCATGCTGTGTCCCTCACAGTCTCTTTCACTCAGGAGAATGTGGACCCGTGAGATTGAGCGCACAAACATTTCATTAACCACATGCTAATGACTCGCATGCTAATGTTTGCATAGATTACTGGCTTGGAGCTGAAAGCAGAGACATTCCCCCAAGCCCTTCTCTTTCTCTGCCTGACAAATTCTGAATTTATTTATAAGGACTTTTCCTTCATTCTTGTCAGTGATGGTAAGCATTGTGGCTTTGTCATCATGTCACAGAAAGTTGATGCTGGTTTCATAGATATCAAGTCTAGACCACATGAGAGACAAGAGCAGATGTCAAAAAGAGAGGAAATGCAATTTTGTTTAACATTTAATATTGCATTGTGGAATCTGGAATGCATAATAATATTTAAATTTATATCATGTAGTCATCTTGTTTATGACAAAACCATATACAGTAGATGCAACTTGTCTTTCTGTCTGTATATCTGTCTGTCTATCTTTCTATCTATCTATTTGAACTGAACTTACATCTATCTCTTCATTGGCTTATTGCTTTTGATGTGCTAGACTCGGGGGCAGGGAATCAGGGCCAACTCAACCAAACTTATGTTACATATAAATTAGTGGAACAAATACTCTGCAACAGATCGATTTCAAGTTGTGCACACACACACAAAAAATAAATAAATAAATAAATAAATAAATATCAAAACAGTAAAAGGTAGTGCAAAATGTTTTATGAACAGTATGATATTGCATTTTAATGACAAGTTGGCATGGTGCTTAAGGCCATACAAATCATGGCTCATGCATATTAATTATTGACAAGATTGGGCAGTCTAGGAAGGTTGCCTAGCAAAGTCAGCATGCCCTAATGAATATTTTTGTGATAAATGTTGTTTTTTGACGTAAGAAAAGTCCATTGTGGACCCCACTTTAAAACTTGTTTGTGTGCCATTGGCTGGACTGCAGGTTTCATGTCCATTTCAGAATTTAAATGCATGCTGAACAAAAAAAAAAAAAAAAAAAAAAAGATGTTGTTTTTGATCTTTATGGGAAGTTTCCAGCTCATTAACATGAACTGTGTGTAGTTGTAAATGTTTAATGCATAGTAAAATGGTACATGCACAATATTGTTTGGCCATGTTCAAGCAATGCCAAGGTCAGGGGTTTGAATCCTAGGGAACACACATTGATAAAATACATACCTTGAAGGTACTTTAGGTTGCCTTTGATGAAAGTATCTGGCAAATGTATAAATATAATTTTTGGAGACAACAAATGTTGACATTTTAACACAGGAGCCATGTGTGTCTTCAAATCTCTGAAAAACTGTGTGAATGAAATTTCTACATGCTGCATCTGTTAAAATAATTGCATTTGTCAGGTGTCAAGTACAGACTTTTCAGAATTTCTTACATTTCCACAGAATGTCACAGAAACCACAAAACCTAAAACCGGCTTTTAATAACACTATCACAGAGTGTGTGAGACATTCGAATGCACCATCTGGTCCTGCACATGTTGAACCTGCCACATGTTGCCAAAACAGTTGTTTTATACATATTTCAAAGCTGCATCTCCAAGATATTTCGTTTTTTTCTTTTCATGCAGTAAGATGTGAAGTGTCATAAACAAATATTGCAATTCAAATGTGGTTAGGAAGTGAATATGTATAATTGATACTGTCATTCTCTGATGTGATGTCACTGGTATCAGATTACAGTTTGTGAGCAAGCGATGTATGAATCTCTACTCTCACAGTGTCAGCGATGACAGTATAATGCCAGGAGAAACTGAACGATCAATAAAGTGTGAACAGACACTCTGCAACTTGAGTTCGGAATGCTAGTGTTACGAATGTCATCTCCAGACAGTGATGTCAGAAATTATAATTGAAAGCCAAATATACTGTATCTTTCTACAGGTACAAGTCATAGGTTTGATTCCCAGGAACACGTAGTGAGAAAATGTATACCCTGAATGCACTCATTTTCAAAATAAATCAATAATAAATAAATACAATAAAAACTATTTAAATAAAATATAAAAACATTATAATTTGTATTTTGTCTTGTTTTTTTTTTTTTATATATCTTAACATTCTTCAAACAAGAACAACTTACCTGAGAAGCAAAATGACTGCATATTGCTTTCAGAGAAAGCATTTAGTGAGAATTTTAGTGAGTTTAGTTTTAAGAAAAATAATAATATTTACTAATGGGGTTATGAAAAAATAATCTTGATTCAAAGGGAGAACAAGTTTATTTTTCTTATCATAAATTATTATTATTATTATGCAGAGGGGTCAAAGAGGTAGACATGGACCCTACCAAGGGGTGGGCATGGTCGTTGGCAAAGAGTTGGGCATGGTTCCTATCAAAGAGGCAGGTATGATCCTCCTCAAAGAAGTGGGCATGGGCCCTCAGCAAGAGGTGGACATCAGAGGGATGGAGGCAGAAGGCAGCGTACTGTCATTTCCAAAGAGGTCCGAGCCATCATTGTTGACCACATACTTACAGTAAAAGAGGCTGCCAGATTACTGTAATGTATTGTATATTTGAGATTACTGTATTTCCATTTACAGTAAGTTGAATGTAAATGTATTTATTTTGATTCACAATGCAACCACAGGGAAACAAAAAAAAACAAAAAACAAATGTACACAAAATCCATAATGTTTAACATATTTATATATATATATATACCAGTGAGGTTGTGAAAAATAGCCTTACTTCAAAGGAGAACAAGTTTATTTTCCTGTCCAAATGATATTTATTATAATAATATTTTTTGTGTTAAGCATAAATCATAATAAATTGGGTTATATTTTTTTTTTTTTTTTTTGTCTTTTTTTTCTGTAAACAAGACAAAAAAATATGTAGTTATTTATTTATTTTTAGTTTGGATAAACGCATCTGGCAAATTGAAAAATGTATATGCAGTAGAGTAATACTAGCAAAACAAAAAAGGAGAAATGAGCACAATAATAATAAATAAATTATTGTTTTGTGTTTGTGTTTTGATTAAATGAGTAAACTGGGCAGCAGGTATTGACATAAAAACATGTATAATTGACTTTTCAGCAAGAAATGGGATAGAACTGCAGTCAGACAATCACTTTGGTGGCCAGACAACTCAAAATACAAGAACTATAATGAAAAAAAAAAAAAAAAACAAACTTTTAGGTGAAATGTAGATCTATTGCACACTAACATGTCCAGGAAACAGTTACAATTTTAGGGGGTGGTAATTGTGACAGTTCTGAAAACAAACAAACAAAGACATGTTTGCATTTTTCAACCTACAGTCAACCTACAAACAGTTTTTTATCCATATTAAGCTGGGAAAGGAGAATGTATTTTAACAATGAAAAAAATTACACCCTTTAACTTTAATGTAATGGACTTTAATGTTTTGTAATGAGAGGAATAAGAACCCAAACAAGTTTTAGAATCACCTATGCAAGTACGCAAAACACAGAAACCCAATTCTCTGGGCCATGTGCTACTGTGCTGTTTATGTAATTACATGTGAAATGGATACCTAATTTAGTTTCAGGATGGAGAGGAACGACTGTTTTGTGATGACGCAACCTCCAAATTGTGGTTTTAATTGTTGCATGTCAAATTATGTTCATTCTGATAACAGTGCTTAGAAATGCTTCTAAAATTGCATCCAATTATAGCTTGCATTTAGCAGTAAGTGGTCAGATTATGAAATTATAGTGTGTGATGCTTACCTTACAGCTCTCATAATGGAGTATTTTTTTTTTTTTTTTTTTTTTTTTTTTTTTTTTTTTGAAAGATAGCTATTTGTGCTGCTTCCTTTGGATGTTGATTGATAATTTATTAAATATGAAAAAAAGTGTCTACAATGATTGGATATTTTGTCCAGGGTTTTATTAATAGTTTCAGGGTTTGCCTCTTCAGGTAAAATCGTAATCAGGGAAAGAGGAACTGCAATCAGATGGAGAGTGTTGCCGGGCTTTCTTTTGTTGCTAAGAGACAGGTGTAAAATGAAAGTTCTGCTCTGAAGGAGTGTTTTGTGTAATTGTGACAGTTCTGAAAAAAAAAAAAAAAAAAAAAAAAAAAAACAGGTCATATATTTCCTCCGCACTCTGAAAGTACAGGAGTCTACTGACAGTTCTCAGAGATGTCTGCCATACACTGTCAACCATGGCAAACACAGGCCTAACTGTAAATTATGGGGTTTTGCAGATCATGACAAGATCAACCTTCAGTTCAGTTCGGTTAAAAAAGCTACACATTTTTAAACATTTTCTGTGCCGGTTTTAAAGGAAATTTTAAGGGTGAAGTGTGTAATGTCTGTGCCACTAGAGGCACTTAACACAACAGCAAAATATCTAGAGTATATAGGTAAATTTTCCAAAGAAAGATGAGAGTAATGCTTGACATGGCAAAACTCACTGCCACAAAGTACCACCAAGTGTCTCATTACACTTCCCCAAGTCAAACAAGGCCACCCTCTCTACCATGTTCTGGGGTCAAGAAATAGCTGCTCAACACTTTACCCAAAGTAAAACAAGCCCACCCCAAAGTCTCTATGATCTCTCACAGGCCTTGTACACTGAGGTCCTCAGTAAACAAGCCCAGGTCAAATGAACCAACCCCCATGTCTCTACAATGTTTTGGTGCCAATATATGGTGTTCTGGGTGGTTGCTAGGGTGTTGCTATGTGGTAATAACATGTTGTGGGCAGTTGATAGGGTGTCATTAAACTTGCTTCATTGCACAAAGTGAAAGGAGGCCACCTCCATGTCTCTAAGATGATCTGGGCTAACATACAGTGTCCTGGATGGTTGCTGAAGCATTGCTATGTGGTTGCTAGTGTGTTGTGGGTGGTTACTAGGGCATCTTTAAACTTGTCTTACTGTTCCAAGTAAAAAACTGCCACCCCTATGTCTTTAAAATGCTTTGGTGCTGAGATATGGTGTTCTTGGTAGTTGCTAGGGTGTTGTGCAGGGAGTCTCTTATCTTGCTCTAATGCCCCAACATGTCTACGATGTTCTGGTGCCAAGATACAGTGTTCTGGATGGTTGCTGGAGCATTTTTGTGTGGTTGCTCAGGTGTTTTTTTTTGTTTGTTTTTTTTTTTTTTTTGCTTTTTTTTTTTTTTTTTTTTGGTTAATTGCAAGGGTGTTTCTAGGTGGCCCCAAGCGAAAATAGGCCACCCTTATGTGGTGTTTTGGTGCCAAGATATGGTGTTCTAATTCATAAAATTAGCTTAAAATCTGTATAATTTTATGAATGACAGACATTTAATTTTTTCAGAAATCTATGCAGCTTTCTGTGGAGTTCTGTGGCTGGAGCTTCAGGGTGGGCCTGCTTATTATAGATGTGAATTAAATATTTTCTTTTCTTTTCTTTTCTTTTCTTTTCTGAAGTCATAAGTTTGGAGCTTTACACACAAAGAAAATTAAACCGACCAGGCCTTTGAGCCATTTCACATTCATATTTACATATTCATGACTCATTTAAAAACATACCTCAAGACACACATTCTTACTTACATCCAGAAAAGTGTTAAACTCTGTTTAGCAAAATGGTGTAACTTCTGGTTCCATTTGCACAAGATTTAAGGCCACAGGCTGAACCTTTAGACTAGACAGACTGAGCATACTTGCAAACAATTTGCCAAAACACACACTAAGAAAACAGTTAAATCAGGAACTGTTAGTTCCAATGAAATGGCTAATTTCATGAAATCCTCTTAACTCTTTTTCAGCTACACTCAGACATGGATACAGAAGATGGCTCAGTGAAGTATGTCCTCACAGGAGACGGGGCTGGAACTATTTTTGAGATTGATGAGAATTCCGGTGATATTCATGCCACCCGAAGGCTAGACAGGGAAGAGAAAGCATCATACACCCTGAGTGCCAAAGCTGTCAACAAAACCTCTGGGCAGGATTTGGAGAAGGGCTCGGAATTTGTCATCAAAATCCACGACATCAATGACAATGAGCCAAAGTTTTCCAAGGACAGTTATGTGGCCAGTGTATCAGAGATGTCTAATGTTGGTGAGTAAATTAAGGTGTTACTTTTTCATTATTTGCATCTTGGTTCAAGAGTGCAGCTTCAAGTTTCAGGTAAATATAATGTGTACTATTTAAAATGACTTCTAGAACTATTTAGAAGCTACTTATTGGTATTGCTTAATGCATTCAAATGTTTTTAATAATTTTTAAAACCAATATAGAGTGTTGGAAAAAAATGTCATTAATTACAATTCACTTCTTATAGGAGGCAGCGGGCGAGTTGCGACATGTGACGTGAGCGTACACTGCCCTGGCGGTTTATGTACGCCACGGTCGCTGTGTTGTCCGTCCGGTCCAACACATGCTTGCCCTGAATCAACGGCCGAAGCCTCCACAGGGCCAGCGATACTGCCAGCAACTCTAGGCAGTCGATGTGCCATTGCAGGCGGGGCCCTGTCCAGAACCCCGATACTGCCTGCCTGTTGCACATGGCGCACCAGCCCGAATTCGAGGCATCGAACGCCTCGAGACCTGCTCTAAGGGAACCCCTGCCCGTAGAAATGCCAGATCTGACCAAGGGCTGAAAGTTTGGCATTGTGGCGCCATGCCCACCTCGGGACTCGAGTCTGTTGCCAGTGCTGGAGCGGTCTCATATGCATCAACCTGAGGGGGAGTACCACCGCCGAGGATGCCATATGCTCCAGGAGCCTCTGATATTGTTTCACTGGCCTTCCACCTGAAGGTTCTCAGGCAGGCCAGCACCGACTGTGCATGCTCGTTTGTAAGGCATGCCATCATGGTGACTGAGTCCAACTCCATACTAAGAAAAGAGATGCTCTGCGCAGGGGAGAGCTTGCTCTTTTCCTAGTTGACCTGAAGCCCCAGTCGGTCGAGGTGCCGAAGCACAAGGTCCCTGTGCACACACAATAGATCTCGTGAGCGAGCTGGGATCAGCCAGTCATCGAGATAATTGAGGATGCGAATGCCCTTCTCCCTTAGCGGAGCCAGAGCAGCTTCTACGACTTTGGTAAAGAAGCGATGAGACAGGGATAGACCAAAAGGGAGGACCTTGTACTGGTATGCTCATCCCTCGAAGGCAAACCGAAGAAAGGGTCTGTGTCAAGGAAGGATCGATACATGAAAGTATGTGTCCTTCAGGTCGACGGCCGTGAACCAATCTTGATGTCGTACAGACGTCATGATGTGCTTCTGCATCAACACCTTGAACAGAAGCCTGTGTAAGGTCTTGTTCAAGGCACGCAGATCCAGAATTGGGAGCAACCTCTCTTGGACATGATAAAATAAGGGCTGTAAATACCCTTGTGCGACTCGGCTAAGGGGACGGGCTCTATCGCTCCCTTTGCAAGAAGGGTGGTGACCTCCACCCGAAGGACTGAGGCATCCTCGCCTCACACCGCGGTGGAGAGGACACCACTGAACCTGGGCGGCCATCTGGCAAACTGGATCACGTAGCCAAGACGGATCATCCTGATGAGCCATCGTGACGAGCAGGAAAATGCTAACCAGGCTTCCAGCCTCTGTGCTAAAGGCACCATGGGGACGATTGGTTTTATCACGCCCGGGGTGGGTGGTTCGCAGCGAGGCAGGGCAGACATCCCACCGGGAAGATTGTCCAGGGGAGGCGTGCTGCCACGCGAGCCCGCAATGGTGGCCGGTGGCTGGGGCAGGTGAGCGGCCCCAAGAACCGCCGTACTTACCTGTTTGCCGGCTTTCTTTCGGCAGAAAACAAGGGAACGCGAGATACTCATGTCCCGCTTGTTGATCTGAAAGACTTTCAGTGCCTGGCCATTGTGAGCACGAGGGCAGGAGGGGCTGAGCATTGGAGAATGACCCAGGGAATGAGAAAACTGTTCTTTATTGACAATTTGGGTGCCGGGGCTCAGAAGGCACCCGACGATGTTACGAGGGCACTCACCTCATGCTGGCCCAAGGGTGGGAGTGGGACCCGTGCTCACGCCTGGGTCAGGCCAGTCAACGAGAGTCGCCTCATCCCTGGGTCACCTGTCTCAGGGCCTCTTCGAAGCCTGACAGGGGTTCTTGGCGGCCAGCTGATGGGCAGGTGGAGCCGCCTTCCTACGGGAGGATCTTCTTCTCAGAGGTGGGCTCAGATGGTGGGGGAGCCGGGGCCGACGCCGCAAGAGGACAGCCCTGGCAAGAGGCAGATGGGGTGTGGGACTTCGGAGACCTGTAGGCAGCCGAGTCGCACCGCGGCAGGATGTGTTTGATGGCCTCCATCTGCCAAAGAGACACTTGGGAGATGGGTGCATCGAGAAAGCGGACCTTTTCGGCGTCACGCATCTCCACAAGGTTGAGCCACAGGTGCCGCTCTTGGACCACCAAGGTGCACATCGTCCGGCCCAGGGCGTGCCGTGACTTTCGTCACCCATAAAGCGAGGTCGGTCATGGTACGCAGTTCATAAATGCACCACTACAGCGTGCTCTACCTGGGGAAGCTCGACGTATCCTTTAGCCGCTCCGCCATAGAGGGTAGTTAGGGTCGACAAGCTGGCGAAGCATGTACGGGCAGAGACAGGTGCCTTCCATGACTTCGTGAGCTCCTCGTGCACTTCTAGGAAGAAGGGCACCGGGGCGGGGCACGGCCGTGAGTCACGCTCCGAGTCCAGAAACCAATCATCCAGCCGCAAACACTCAGAGCAGGGCAGAGGGTTCCACTCAAGCCCGATGTTCGCGGCCGCCCGGGCAAGCACGGCTGCCACTCAGCATCCGCCCCATCCTGAGCTCTACCGCCCGAGAGCGGGAGCACAGAAGATTCATCCGCTTCCAAAAGCAGAAGCCCACCCTCCAATGCTGCAACCGATAACTCATCCTCGTCACGAGCCCCGAACAAGACATTAAATCTGCATTGAGGCGGACCGTCTGCCTCGCTCGTGAACTCTACCGGGCAGAACGAGCATGCTGGAGGATGGGAGGACGCAGCCGCCAGAATTTCAACCTAGGACAGACCGGGTCGGGAAGCAGCGGCGGTGGTTCTCTGCTTCACGAAGAAGGAAGAGAGCCGCCACCGCAACGTTCTCATGGCCATGTTCTCACAGTGAGAACATGACCCCTCCACAAAAGCTGCCTCGGCGTGCTGGCGACCCAAGCACTCGAGACAGATTTCGTGGCCATCCGGTGGGGAGAGATAACGGCCACACCCAGTAGCACAAAGGCGAAAGGATATCTTTAAAAAGAAGCCAATCATTTGTGCGAGCTCTTTTAGAGAAAATATACTCTTTTAAATGTACTCTTTTAACACTTGTGGACTCCCCGAAGCACCCAGGGGAAGCACAACACTCGACCGTTCGAGGGTGACCGCTGATATGCGCCGTAATTCCAGCAGCAGAAGGTAAGATGATGGGATGATCACACATGCGCTAGGCTCCGAAGAACAAGTCTGAATGAGTGGTGCACACCATCTCCTTTTATACCCATATGTCCGGGGCGGAGAGTGGCATGCAAATTCCACTTGCCAATTTTCATTGGCCTTTTCTGAATAAAGCAAAGGTGATTGGGGCTCTCAAGAGCGAACCCGTAGTGTCACTACATCGACACAACGTCGAGTAAGTGACAGACAGTGAACAGAGTGTGAACTCAACTATATTTATAGGTTTTTATACATAAAGTGTATACACATATTTTTGTACATTTCAATAGATGCTGAAATGTTCAATGTCTACTTCAAGCATCCAAAATATAAACAATTGTAGCGAATATTAACCTAAAGTGTATAGCACATGCATACATAACTTAAAGGATTATTAAATGTTAACAATTTAAGCTCAATCGGCAGCATGTATGGCATGTTCAATAATTAATAATTTTGACTCACGGCTTGTTATTTATTTATTTATTGTTTGTTTATGTATTTATTTATTTATTTATTTTTAAAGCAAAACTCACAGTTACAGTCAGGCGCTTTCAATGGAAGTGAATGGGGCCAGTCCATAAAGGTTAAAATGCACATTGTTTTAAAAGTATAGACACAAGATGTAAACACTATACATTTTAACATGATTTAGTGTGAGAAAATGGGGATGCAATGGCAGTTAACCCTGTTAGTGATTTTATAACACTAAAGTCATATTAACATGTATAATGTTTCCCTTTGTGGCTTTACTTTTGAAACAATGTGTATTTTAATGTGTAAGAACTGGCCCCATTTGCTTCTATTGTAAGTGTCTTTTTTGCAACATTTTTGATCAAAGGAGAGACTAGTTTAAATTCTGTGGAAATCAACATTATGCCAAAAATGCTGTCTATTGAGCTGAACTTGTATTGAACCTGAAACAATCCTTTCATAATGAATCCTATGAAAATGGTAGCAGGGCTCTCAATTATCAGCAAATGATGGAAAATAACTTTGTCCAAGATAAAGCTTTTTAATGGCAAATTTATTTAGATATGAAATTTAAGTGGGACTTATGAAAGTATTTGTATTTGTGAACGTATTTGTCAAAGTAGTTGACAATAAAATCAACCAATGAATTCCATTACTTCTAGTGGTTGACCAATATATCACCAAAGCTGATAAATCAGCCGATATTCTGACCTTTTTAATTATTGCATTGGGCGATACATTTTCTCATTTGGCTGATTTGTTTCTTGAGGGCGCCAAAAATAACCTGCTTGCATGTTAAGCGACTTAGACATGTAAACGACCAGTCACAATTTGTTTTGTTTTTACGTGCCATCGTGTTACTACAATAATAGACCGGTGTGAAACACAGTCTCATTTAAACTATCTGCATATCAGAGCCACGGCAGATGCGTTTGAGCTCATACTGTTAAAGTGCTCGCTGTTTCATTCTTCCTCTCTCTACTCGACAGTTCCCTGTAACTTTTAACCATCTTGTCTAATGATAAAAAGGCAAGTATTAATAAAACTAATATAATATACTGTCTGCACATATGTGCATATCTCGTTTAAACAGATCTAATAAACAAACCTCACAAAACTTGAGCTGATACAGCACCCTGTGGAGCGCTCATTTATTTACATATAAAGCAAGTATTCTATCAGTCTCTCCTCCGCAGTTCCTTGTCACTTTTAACTTTATTTTCTAATGATAAAAGACAAATATCAATAGAACTTATATTATATTGCCTATCGTTTGCAAATATGCAGATATCTTGTTTAAACAGATGTAATTCACGAACCTCACGAAAATCCAGCGTTTTCTTTCCATTGAGCACTCATCTAATATCTTCCTCTGAAGCGAGAATTCTATCAGTCAGTATCAAAACTTCAGGATCATGATTTGTCAATTCTTGATTCACAAATCATGATGGTCAGTCCGTGACAATCCAAGTAGGCGATCCAGGCCATTTAAACTGTCAGGAGATTGCTGCTCACGCTGGATCTGCATGAGCACGTGAGTGCAACTTCAAAGTAAAAGCACTTCACGTGTGCTATAAGTAAATATCTTATTCACTGTGCACTGTATGTACAATTGGTTTGATTCAATATTTTTTTTTTTTTTTGTTTAGAAAATGCAATTGCTGATGTGGACATGCCATCCGTGGTTGCTGGATTACTGTGTGTACTGTTATTTCCTTCTTTCTAATATACTGACAATTTATTTGTGCAAAAGTTCTGACTAAACAGAAATCAGAAGAAACTGCTATCTACCATTTAAAATGCTATATTATTTGTTTAGATAATTACTTACAAAGTTAAAGTTTTGTGTGAAATTGAGTAAATATAGTACTAAATAGGAGTTTATAATATTTTTAGCAATTGTATTTTTATGTTATTTACTATATTAAATTGTGTGACATTTTGGCATTGTATTGGCCTATCGACCACCCTGCTCTCTGAATATCGGCATCGGCCATTAAAAACCCCATATCGTCCACCACTTATTACTTCAACTGGCTACTCTATGAATCTGAAAATAATTAAATATTTATGTCGTAAATTTGCACATATTATGTGCTAGAAACTGTCCCTATATTGGTTATGTACAGTACATATCAGAGTGCAGATATGCATATCCATAATGCGTGAGTGTTAGAATAAAATTCTAACTCTAACCTGGGCCGTAGCAAGGAATTCTGGGACCCTTGACTGTATATTGCTCTGGGCCATTTTCTTATGAAAATATACAGTTAAACAAATTTTGTGGGGCCCTCTGGACCTATTGGCCCCTAGAATCATTACATCCATTCACTCCATTAGCAACGGCCCTGACCCTAACCTTACCCTAACCCTAACTAACCCTAACCTTATACCTATGAATATGAATGGATTAACGCTGAAATCAGCTAGTACAAAAACGTAATTACTGTTTTTATGAAGATTTGTATGTCCAGGTATGTCCAGGTTTTTTTTTTTTTGTTTTTTTTTTTTTACAAAAAAACTACTTTGTCATTCACTCCATTCACACTCACTTACACAAGAACCTAAATTAAGCTAAAGTACCTCCAAATAAACATCCAATCCCAAATGACTCTGGACATGGATAAAAAAGCACAATTCAAGTAGTAGTAGCTAAGTAGAAAAAAATAATGTCTGTTTACTGAGTAGTAAAAACCATTCACCGTGGAGAGCAAAGTGACATTGGCCAATTAAAATGAACACACTTGCTTTTTTAATACTAAGCTTAAACACGCTTTCTTTCAGCCACTTGATCAGCGCTGATTAAACAAACTATGACAAACATTCAACTTCACAATATCCAGTCTGAATTCATTCAATTATCAGTGAATTTATCCCCATTAAGAGCGAAAGAGAGAGAATCAAAGTAAATGATGGGGATGCAGCAAGCTGAAATCAATTACTCTTCACAAAGCAACAAATTAACCCACAGGTTTATCTCAAATTAATCAAAACTCATTTGCAGTTCTGACAAAAACAAGGCAGCCGGTTTTGATTAAAGATTTTGCTCTATGATAAGATAATCATTGTGGATGTTAATCATTGTGACCGGCAAATTAATCAAAGACTAATCACAAGGAATGAGGAAATTATGCTTGAAGTGGTTGTGTGTGTCTTGGTGCACCTATTTATATTTGTCAATTCATAGAGCACAGTTTAGGGAATCTTGACACAAATGTGACATAAGTGTCAAATGTCACACACAAGAATGTGAAAAATAAATAAATATATATATATATATATATATATATATATATATATATATATATATATATATATATATATATATATTTTTTTTTTTTTTTTTGCAGTTTCAATACCTTATTTATAGGTAGCATAGTGCTGTAAGATGTGTCAGTGAGTTAGATGTGTCACCCCCTTTATCTTGAAAACTGTGCACAATTTTTATCACATGGCCATATATTCAGGAATTACCCATCATATTACAGCTTGAAGTGAAAATGTAAACTTTGTTGTAAAATTTGGTCACAATATTAAACCTTTTTTCTTGCTGGTTTCTTCAAGAAAATTTGAAAAGAATGTGCCGCAAAATTTAATTTTAGAATGGGATTAGTGACCCTCAGCAAACTTCCAAGGGGTCATCGGGATGATTTTAAATGATTTATTATAAGTTATATTGTAATAATCTATCTTAGTAAAAAAAAAAAAAAAAAAAAAAACTAACCACAAAAGTGAGTCATAGTTCCCAACTCTAAAATATAAAGAAATTGTTTATTTTTGTTCATTTACATGAACTGTCCTAAAGAACCAATTTTCTTCAAGGGATAGTAAACCCAAAAATTAAAATTCTTTCATCATTCACTCACCCTCATGCCATCCAAGATGTGTTTGACTTTCTTTCTTCTGCAGAACACAAATAAAGATTTTTAGAAGAATATCTCAGCTCTGATGGTCAATTCAATGTGAGTGAATGGTTGCCAGAACTCTAAGGGTCCAAATATCACATAAAGGAATCATAAAAGTAATCCATACAACTCCAGCGGTTTAATCAATGTCTTCTGAAGCGATCCAGTTGGTTTTGGGTAAGAACAGGTCAAAAAGTAACTAATTTTTTCACTACAAATCTTGACAGCAGTATCCTTGGTGATCGTGATTTCAAGCTCTATTACACTTCTTGTAGCGCCATCTAGCGCTCTGTGCATGTGATAAGCACTAGGAAGTGCAACTGAGCTTGAAATCATGATCGTACAGTAAATACAGTAAAGTTACATTTAGGTTTGTTCTCACCCAAAACCAACAGGATCGCTTCAGAAGACATTGATTAAACCACTGGAGTTGTATGGATTATTTGTATGATGCCTTTATGTGATATTTGGACACTTTGAGTTCTGTCCACCACTCATTTGCATTATATGGACCATCAGAGCTGAGATATTCTTCTAAAAACCTTTATTTGTGTTCTGCAGAATAAAGAAAGTCATACATATCTGGGATGACATGAGGGCGAGTAAATTATTAATTTAAATTTTTGGGTGAACTATTCCTTTAAAATATTCTGTTTTCCTAGCGCTACACGAGAGAGAGAGAGAACAATTTAGGTGAGCATGTTCGATTACTTCCTCGGTTCCATTGCTGCGTACAAATGTAGTGTTTTGTGACGCTACAGTGCAACACATTGGAAAATGTACCTCCTTACTGGAAAAGCTAGACTATTGTGAAAATAGCTTAGCTAATGTCAAGCTACTGAAAATGCGGTTAAGGTAGTAGTATCGCTACTTTTAGTTAACCACTCCCCCACACCCATCACTAGACAAAGAACAGAAACAATAATGGGGAAAAGATTATGGAAGTGGACTTTGAAATGAGTTAGATAAGAGCTCACATCAACTGTATGATCACCATGTGTGCTAACAACCAATCCAACAAGAAATTTGTCATTAAAACAAATAGGTATTCATTATTCAGTAAAATTATGAATTTCTTATTGGACAGTAGAAGTATTTGTTGAAAGAAAGTACCCTCCGGCCTGAAACACTACCAGTCATCTTTCCAGATACATGTACAAAACCACTCAACTCAAGCCTAAGGGACTCTCTGTTTGATTCTTACATTACAGCACCCAATCTCTTTTATGTTTTTGCTGTTAGGAGCCTTCAAAATCTCCTATGAAGTACCTGTGTCTTACAAGCTAACTTCATTCAATGTTGTTTTATTCTGATTCTTAACATTACAAATGGCAGATTCCTCCCTGCACTGTCACTACCGATTTTATTTTTTTCCTAAATGTAAAAGCATGTAATGTTACAGCAATTCTTTATTTAACTCTGGGCAGGGGAGTTATTTATTCAACACAATCTGGTAAAAGCAGCCTTGTAAATGGACCACAGTCTTTTCCCCCCAGGCTTTTGCATTTGAAACCCAAGCCCTGTCTTTCTTTTCCAATTCACTTTCCGGCAGTCTCGTTCTTCCTTTCATTCCTTTATTTCTCCGTGAGGTTCAAAGTTACATCATCCATGCTACTCTGTAACGTAAATGGGACAGCATGGTCATTTGACACTTTACTTTAGCTCTTCCTTTCTCCCAGCCGTGTTCGACTTCACAAACAGCTCTGCTTGCCAAACCGAGAGGTCACGGTGGCACTCGCGTTTACATCGAACAAACTGGCCATGTGTTGCGAACGTGCCTGCCGTTAACCAGCTCTGGCCATCCATGAAGGTAGAGACCTTGTTTATCTCTGTGTTATCTGAATGGGATCGAAGGGCAACAGATGTTTCCGCATTCATTAGTATTCTCTAAGCCGTTTGCAGAGCGCATGCCGCTCGTCAGAGGTCTTGTCGATGCCAAGGACGCAGTCGATCCATGGCGGAAACAACACGCACGCTCGGTCCACCTTCAGCGGTGAGACTAAGAAAACGTGAAGTCACCTCTAAAGTCTATTGAGAAGAAAGAACAGTAAGATGTCATTAGTATACAAATGAAAAAAGAGAGACCTCAGAGGGAGCGACTTAGATGCAGCCGTGACTGTAATGGAAAGCATGGCTGTTGGCAAATAGGAATGAAGTGAGATTTTGCCCTTGATTTTGCAGGACAAAAGTTTTTCTCTCTAGATATTTCAAAGGCCAGCCCAAGATCAAACTTTTATTGTTGTAAATGGTGTACTTTGAGGCAAGAATTTTACTATCACACTTTAGCCAAATTTAAATAGATCCATCGGCTGTGTCTGAACCTAAGGCAGCTGCCATGATGCCCAGTCAGAACAATGATTTAATTGACAATGTTTATGTATGAAGGTACAGTACCTCATAAGGCAACTGGTTTTAAATATGATTTGCAATGTAAACAACTTCCAACGCATCACATCATCATGTTTAATGATCTAGAACAAATTCAAGTGAACATTCGACTTTACTAAGTAAATGGCTGTAATGCTTGTTTTATTTATCTGCTTCTTTATTTATTTAGTTTGTAGAATTTTAATGTTAACACATTGTTCTGGTTCAATACAAGTTAGGCTCAATCAACAATGGTGTGTTGATTATCAAAAAAACAAAACAAAAAAAACAAAAAACAAAACAAAAATAATAATAATAATATAGTTCTGACTCATTCCTTCTTTATTTAAAAGAAAGGAAAAATCATAGTTAAAGAAAGGCACTTACAATGGAAGTGAATGGGGCCAGTCAAAAAACGCTTAACTGCACATTGTTTCAAACGTAAAGCCACATGACTTAAACATCTTACATGTTAAAATTATTTTAGTTTGATAGAATTGCTTACTAACCTTATCTGTGTAAAGTTATGACCATTATTACAACACTGTTGTCATGACAACGAAAACCTGTAATCCCATTATTGGATACTTTACATAGATATGGTTAGTGCTTTATGAGATTTTATCAAGCTAAAATAATGCTAACACATATAATTGTATGTCTTGATGCTATACTTTTGAAACAGTGGCCACATACACACTGCAGCTTAATACAGTTGTTAGTTCACCTTTTAGTGCTTAATCTTGTTCTTTACACACACAGTTCAGTAAAATACGGAAGTGACAACCGCATTTTAAAAAATTCCACAGTGTGTATGGAACCACACTGAACAACTAGTTGTTAATGAAGTGATCAATGGCACGTGTGAGACATGTATGCCTTCTCCTGGTGTAAATCACACTTACAGAGGTGTGTGTCTTCATTCATTCATATTTTCCAGTCTTCCTCTCTCATCAGTAGTTTCTCTCATCATCCATGTGGTCTCAGAGTAACACGTACAGTCCAGAGCAAGCACTCTGTTTAACAACAGCCGCTTTGACGCGCATAAAGAAAACACAGTAATTCTGTCTATGGCAGCTAATTAAACATTGTCAGATGATAATAGATCTGTGGTGGATAATCTCTTTGCTCACAGTCAACAAAAAACGTGTTAAACTGATGGCATTCATGTTTCACAGGCGCGAGTTGCTGCAGCGTTGCTATGGCTACACTTGTCAATCATCGCAATTGCGGGAGTCTGTCCTGTATTCCGTAAACAAATGGAAGGATAATTTAGGGGATTCACTCCCACATTTAAATGCGGTTGTCACTCCCTAAACTTTGTAGTGTGTATGTGGCCAGTGTGTATTTTAACGTTTATGGATTGCCCCATTCACTTTTATTGCAAGTGTCTTACTGTAACCATGATTTTTGCTTTTATTTAATCTTTTGTGTGTGTGTGTGTGTGTGTGTGTGTGTGTGTGTGTGTGTGTGTGTTAATAAACATTATGCCAGAAATGCTGTGAATGGAGCCTAACTTGTACTGAACCCAGAACATTCCATTACATAAATGTGTATATGTATATATATATATATATATATATATATATATATATATATATATATATATATATATATACACTACCAGTCAAAGGTTTTGAAACACTTATTCTTTATTGTAATTGTTTTTTTTTTTTGTTTTTTTCACATTTTAGAATAATAGTAAAGTCATCAAAACTATGGAATAACATAAATGGAACTATGGGAATTATGTTGTGACTAAACAAAATCCAAAATAAATAATATATATATATATTATATATTATATATATATATATTAGCATCTTCAAAGTAGTCACCCTTTGCCTAGAATTTGCAGACATGTACTCTTGACATTTTCTCAACCAACTTCTTGAGGAATCACCCTGGGATGCTTTTTAAACAGCAGAAGGAGTTCCCGTCTATGTTGGGCACTTATTGGCTGCTTTATTATTTGGTCCCCAAGTCATCAATTTCAAAACTTTTTTTTTTTAATTAAATTTTAGTTTTGTAATGAAATAAATTAATACGGTGGCACAATTATATTTTTGTCTACAAAACTAATTTCAAACATTTAAGCATATGCCTTCAGATCAAAATATTTTTAAGATCATGAGAAACATTTCAGTCAAGTGTTTCAAAAGTTTTGACCGGTAGTGTATATTTAAGCAATATCACACGACCAAGAGTGCGATATGGCCCTATATCAGCACTGCTGTGATTCGGATGGTAATCACAGCAGTGCTGATTTAGGGCCATATAGCATGATTGCGAGTGTGATATTGTTTATATACAACAGTTCAATGAACAAGTAAATTAAAAAAAAAAAATAGGAAAAACTGAGTACGGTCATAAAAACGCTTTTGTGCATGGAACTACTTTCTTACGCGACAGATCAGAATCTGCCGTTGCTGTTTCAAACCAAATGATGCGTCCAAGCCTTCGTTAGTAATTCAAAAATGTCACTTCAGACATAGTATCACAGCTTGTGCTGTTTCTAACAAGGATGTGTGTGTGTGTGGGAGAGAGAGAGAGAGAGAGAGAGAGAGAGAGAGAGAGAGAGAGAGAGAAAGTAAAACAGATGTTTTTACACACAGTAAAACATCTGAGTGCTGATTCTTTGATGCTGATGCTTATTCTTTAGGTTTCGGACACAGTCACATTGTTTTGAAATGTGATTT
The DNA here is from genome assembly GCF_019703515.2 of Myxocyprinus asiaticus. NCBI lineage: Eukaryota > Metazoa > Chordata > Actinopteri > Cypriniformes > Catostomidae > Myxocyprinus > Myxocyprinus asiaticus. The sequence continues at coordinate 7,093,500 of NC_059379.1, read as the reverse complement.
CTAAAATGAATAGGTTCGATTTTAAATAAATGTTCTGGGTTCAATACAAGTTAAGTTCAATCCACAGCATTTGGGGCATAATGTTGATTACCCTTAAAATAAATTTTGACTCATCCCTCTTTTTAAAAAAAAAAGCAAAAATCAAGGTTATAGTGAGGCACTTACAATGAAAGTGAATGCTGCCAATTTTTGGAGTGCTGAAACAATAATGTGAAGCTGATAATTTTATAAAAGCACCTTCTTCACACAGATCTTCAATAGATCACTGGAGCAGTGTGAAGTCCCATGCTGCTTCAAACACTCAGTCATTATTCCTGTCCCAAAGAAACCAAAAATCACAGGACTTAATGACCTGTGGCCCTGACATCTGTGGTCATGAAATCATTTGAGAGACTGGTGTTGGCCCACCTGAAAAACATCACTGGACCCTTTCTAGATCCCCTTCAATTTGCTTATCGAGCAAACAGGTCTGTGGATGATGCAGTCAACCTGGGATTGCATCATATCCTGCAACATCTGGACAGACCAGGGACATATGCAAGGATCCTTTTTGTGGACTTTTTTCAGCTTTCAACACCATCATCCCAGCTATACTCCAGAATAAATTACACCAACTCTCTGTTCCCATGTCTATCTGTCAGTGGATTACCAGCTTTCTGATGGACAGGCAGCAGCTTGTGAGATGGGGAAACCCACTTCCAGCACCTGTACAATCAGCACTGGTGCCCCCCAGGGATCTGTGCTCTCCCCACTACTCTTCTCCCTCTACACCAATGACTGCATTGCCAAGGACCCCTCTGTCAAGCTCCTGAAGTTTGCAGATGTCACCACTGTCATCGGCCTCATCCGAGATGACGATGAGTCTGCATACAGAAGGGAAGTTGAACAGTTGGCTGTCTGGTGCAGTCAAAACAACCTTGAGCTGAACACGCTCAAAACGGTGGAGATGATTGTGGACTTTAGGAGGAACACCCCAACAATGACCCCCCTCACCATTCTAAACAGCACTGTGGCAACAGTGGAGTCATTCAGGTTCCTGGGCACTACCATCTCACAGGACCTGAGGTGGAAGACACACATTGACTCCATTGTGAAAAAGGCCCAGCAGAGGTTGTACTTCCTTCTCCAGCTGAGGAAGTTCAACCTGCCACAGGCGCTGCTGATACAGTTCTACTCAGCAGTCAATGAGTCTGTCCTCTGCACTTCAGTAACTGTCTGGTTTGGTTCAGCTATGAAATCAGACATCAGAAGACTACAAAGGACAGTTTGGACTTCTGAGAGGATTACTGGTTGCCCCCATTGTAAAATACAGATAAATGCACACCTGTGACCAGACATGCTACTAGGAATGCACCAGTATACAACATTTTTGACCAATACCGATACAGATTTTAACAAAAAAAATATATATATTGTTCCATTTACTTTTTTACCTTATTTTGTCATTAAAGCACTGTTTTGCTTAAGATTTATGCTTTAAAAATGTACATAGAGGTGCAAAAGCTACTTTGCTTTATATAAAAAATGATTAAAAAAAAGGATAACAGCTTATTTTTATGAATACAAGATTAAGAATATAACATGGCAATTGATGTGGGAGGGTGGGGGTAAGGTTATTTTGAACTTTTGCACATTTCGGCAGTTCTATGTTTATGACATATGCGGATGGCTTATTAGTTTAGTTGCAATTATTAAAACTGAATGTAACTATCCATTAAACATTTCTTTATTCATATTGATTTTGCTGCCATTGTGTTATAGCAAAATGCAACTGCCTTGTGCTTATGAGCACCCCTTACCCTGTTATTTTATCATTACTTTTAGGCTGCAGTCAAATTTAGAAGGACTTTTTATATCAGACACATATGCATTTGCTCCCTCTCCTGCAGCTGTCCAAAGTTGTGTCAAGCTTAAAATGAACCCCCCCAAAATCATGTTAGTTTTGGATTAATTGCTCTAATTATAATGTTTCTTTGAACAGATTATTAGTTTGACGTCTCCTAGCAACATACTGCAGATTCCATCAGAGCAGAAAATGAATTGGAAGACCCGGAGAGAGCTAGCGAAAGAGAAACTACTATTAAAGATATGTCCATCTCACCGTGCTGCTGGAGTAATTATCAGACCAGGATTTAGATAAGAAATACACTGAGATAAGGAAGATGAAAGAACGAGTGATCATGCATTTGCCTTGATCGCTTTTCACATTTGGAGGATGTCTGTAGGTATAAGCTACATTCCAAAACCTAGTGAGCTGCCTTGCTGCCTACTGCCTACATACAGTAGGTAGCTGCGTTTTAAAGCAGCATCCTAACCATCATGGAACCACATAAGTAACTGATTTTGATTGCTCTAAATAGGCAGCAACTCCAAAAGCTACACAAATAGCGCTCCACAAAGGAGAGCAATTTATTTCAATAGAGTTTGATATTGAGCTAAAGTGTGCAAAACTCTTAAGCATGAATATACACACTTCACACATATATTGCGTAATAATAATAATAATAATAACAAAAAAATAATAATAAAAAAATAAATAAAAAAATGCTCTGGGACAGAGTAATATATATATATATATATACTCCTTTTCTCCCAATTTGGAATGCCCAATTCCCACTACTTAGTAGGTCCTTGTGGTGGTGCGGTTACTGACCTCAATCTGGGTGGCAGAGGACAAGTCTTATCACGTGGCTCGTTGTGCATGACACCGCATGTGGAGGCTCATGCTACTCTCCGCGATCCACGCACAAATTACCACGTGCCCCATTGAGAGCAATGACCACTAATCGTGACCACGAGGAGGTTACCCCATGTGACTCTACCCTCCCTAGCAACCGGGCCAATTTGGTTGCTTAGGAGACATGGCTGTAGTCACTCAGCACACCCTGGATTCGAACTCACGACTCCAGGGGTGGTAGTCAGCATCAATACTCGCTGAGCTACCCAGGCCCCCAAGAGTAATACAATATTAACATGTTTTACAGCCTAGATTTTAGATACACATATGGTTCATGGTACACCTTTAGTGTGCACTGCTTTGAGAGGTTTTACTGCTGGATGTGTGGATCATGTTTTACAGACACATTGGGACATTTGGAGCTGAAATTCTTGGAAATGCATGTGTATAACTGATATCTATCTCTAGAATTCTCTCTCTTTTTTTCTCAAGGTGCATTTGTAATGAGAGTTACTGCCACCGATGCAGATGATGAAGCATATGGAAACAGCGCCAAGCTGGTTTACAGCATACTGCAGGGCCAGCCATATTTCTCAATTGAACCTGAGACTGGTAAGCTGGGCATATATTAAAGATCAAGCATAATTTGAAATGAATAAAAGTTTGGATACAATATGAATGAGGAAATCAGACACAGGGGTCCAAAAGTCTTGGATTTTTTTTATTTAAAATAAAGTTTTCAGATTTGTAACAACATATAAATATTAATTATAATAATAATGATAATAATAATAATAAAACAATCAAATGTAAGCAAATTTGTGACATTGTCCATGTTAACTTGTCATTAAAGCAAAAATGGGGCAATTTTTTTTTTATTTTTTTTTTTTATTAAATGTTTACTCAAATTGATTATAATATGATTTGCAATGAAAACAATTGTATTAAATAATTGAAAAAAAAAGTGTATACAACTGTCTATACATATATTGATGTATCATGCACTATTTCATACTGTATTTCTAAATGTAATTTTTCTTTTCAAGTTGTTTACATTGTGTTGAATTTAAATGTGCTGAATTTAAACATTCAGCCATCCATTTCATTGGTATAATCAAGAAAACATTGTAATTTGTTCTCACTAAATGTAAAGGTTAACTTGAACATTTTATTGGTATCATATTTTCTGTCTTAAAGGGATAATTCACACAATTAAATAAAATAAATGAAAATTGTCATCATTTACTCACCCTTATGTTGTTCCAAAGCTGTATGACTTTTGTTCCTCCATAAAACACAATAAGAGATGTAAGGCAGAATGTTAGCCTCAGTCACCATTCACTTTCACAGCAGGTTTATTTGTATTTACATTTATTTCTTTATTTTTCTCCATACAATGAAAGCGAATGGTGACTAAACATTTTTCCTGACATCTCATTTTATGTTCTACAGAGGAAAGTATGTTATACGGGTTTAGAACAATATGAAAGTGAACTACTGATACAGAATATAGTCATTTTTGGGTGAACTATCCCTTTATTATAATTCAGGTATTAATCTTGGGAGCTATATCTGACAGCTCTTTATTAGCTTAGTTAATTTAGTGGTATTTTAGTGTGTATTTCAGTTACATAAATTCATGAATTTCACTGTCATGTACAGTACACTAATAACCTTATCACAACATGATTTGAAGATTGGCATCCTACTCAATTAAAACTCTCTTTAAAATAGCCCCAGGCAGGGAATTAATTTCCTTAGTTATGCTTTTTTTTTTTTTTTTTTTTTTTTTTTTTTTTGTACAAGCTTTTTTTAGCGTGACATTAACACATTAACAATGAAGACAGAAAAGCTTATTAGACTGCACTTAACAAAACCTGTGTCCATACATTCTGTCAGGCGTCATAAGGACGGCCCTTCCAAACATGATTCGAGAGAACCGCGAGCACTATCAGGTGGTGATTCAAGCTAAGGACATGGCTGGACAGATGGGCGGTCTCTCCGGGACCACTACAGTAAACATCACCCTGATGGATGTCAACAACAGTCCTCCTCGATTCCCCCACAGTAAGAGAACAATTATTCGTTATTCGTCCTATACATATCTGGACTTAAAGGGAGAGTTCAAAATACATATGACTTTTGTTTTACGTTGAACACTAAAGATGTTAGATGGAATGATAGCCTCTGGCACCATTTGGTTACATTGTATGGAAAAAGGATGCAATGAAAGTTAATGGTGACTAAGACTAGCATACTGCATAACATCTCCTTTTGTGTTCCACTGGGTGGAAAATGGTAAAGTAAAACTAAACTAAGACTTATTTTGCACTGCAAAAAGTGAAAATGTGCAGTTTTTACCTTAAGGAACAATTTCTACTTCATGTGACAAAACTTTTATTGGTGTAACCCAATGTATTCAGGTTGATTCAGTCATATTATATAAAAATGTTTGACCAACCTGGTCTCATGATGTATAGAATTCTATAGTGCTAGAACTTGCAAATAGACTTAACATAATCAGCATACGGAATTAGATTGTTGAATAAAATTGTTTGTATGGTCACAGAACAGTTCACTAGCAGTGCAAACTTCTCTGGCATATATGTTGTGATTCAGCTGAATTATCATGGAAATGCTCTGGGCCCATTTCTCCAGCTGACCAGGGTGACTCACAATGTGAACCCAGAACAAAAATGTCAACAGAAATAAGCTTTTAGAGTGAGAGAGAGGGGTGGAAAGGGAAAGATAGAGATAGAAGGATAGCAACTAGAAAGGGGGAAGAGATAGAGACATGAAGGTGGAGAGAGAGAGTACACAGAGGGAGCTTCATTTGTGGTGATAATCCCTCTCTCTTAGCCACAGTCTCAAATCCAATTCAAGAGCCACACCAGAAACCGTCTCCACAAACTGGGTTTAAAAAGAATCTCCTCCAATGGCTCACCGGAGCTGAAATTCTATTAAAGAATAACCATTTCACCCCCGAGAGAAGGATAAACAAATATACAAATGCACACAGAAGCGCCTCACTTGAGAACAAAGAGTTCATACAAACACCTGACTGTTTACTCAATTGATTTCTTTTCTTTTTTCTCTTCTTCTCTACTTCCAGGTACCTACCATCTCTCCACTCCTGAATCGGCCGAAATCGGATCGTTGGTTGGCCGGATCAAAGCGTATGACGCAGACTTTGGAGAGAATGCGGAGATGTGGTACTCTATTCTGGATGGCGATGGGCAAGATACGTTCAATATAATCACAGACGGAATGAGTCAAGAGGGGGTGATAACGGTAAAGAAGGTAAACAGCCCATATATTTTATGTTTTAAACATCAACACTGAAGCTATTAAAATAATATATATACAGCTCTGTAAAAAATTAAAAGACCACTGCAAAATTATCAGTTTCTCTAGATTAACTATTTACAGTTGAAGTCAGAAGTTTACATACACCTTAGCCAAATACAATTAAACTCAGTTTTTCACAATTCCTGACATTTAATCGTAGAAAGCATTCCCTGTCTTAGGTCAGTTAGGATCACTACTTTATTTTAAGAATGTGAAATATCAGAATAATAGTAGAAAGAATTATTTATTTCAGCTTTTATTACTTTCATCACATTCCCAGTGGGTCAGAAGTTTTCATACAGTTTGTTAGTATTTGGTAGCATTGCCTTTAAATTGTTTAACTTGGGTCAAATATTTTGGGTAGCATTCCACAAGCTTCTGACAATAAGTTGCTGGAATTTTGGCCCATTCCTCCAGACAGAGCTTGCGTAACTGAGTCAGGTTTGTAGGCCTCCTTGCTCGCACATGCTATTTCAGTTCTGCCCACAAATTTTCTATCAGACTGAGGTCAGGGCTTTGTGATGGCCACTTCAATACCTTGACTTTGTTGTCCTTAAGCCATTTTGACACAACATTGGAGGTATTCATTGTCCATTTGGAAGAGATGTTGCTTTAATATATCCACATAATTGTCCTTCCTCATGATGCAATCTATTTTGTGAAGTGCACCAGTCTCTCCTGCAGCAAAGCATCCCCACATCATGATGATGCCACACCCATGCTTCATGGTTGGGATAGTGTTCTTCGGCTTGCAAGCTTCACACTTTTTCCACCAAACATTACGAAGGCCATTATGGCCAAAAAGTTCCATTTTTGTTTCATCAGACCAGAGGAAATTTCTCCAAAATGTAAGATCTTTGTCCCCATCTGCACTTGCAAACTGTAGTCTGGCTTTTTTATGGTGGTTTTGGAGCATTGGCTTCTTCCTTGCTGAGCAGCCTTTCAGGTTATGTCGATATAGGACACGTTTTACTGTGGATATAGATACTTGTCTACCTGTTTCCTCCAGCATCTTCACAAGGTCCTTTGCTGTTGTTTTGGGATTGATTTGCACTTTTTGCACCAAACTACATTCATCTCTAGGAGACAGAATGCATTTCCTTCCTGAGCGGTATGATGGCTGCGTGGTCCGATGGTGTTTATACTTGCATACTAATGTTTGTACAGATGAAAGTGGTATTTGGAAATTGCTCCCAAGGATGAACCAGGGATTTGTAAATTGCACTTTTCGTATCAAACTACGTTCATCTCTAGGAGACAGAATGCGTCTCCTTCCTGAGCGGTATGATGGCTGTGTGGTCCGATGGTGTTTATACTTGCGTACTAATGTTTATACAGATGAACGTGGCATTTGGAAATTGCTCCCAAGGATGAACCAGATTTGTGGAGGTCCACAATTTTTTTTTTCTGAGGTTTTGGCTGATTTCTTTTGATTTTCCCATGATGTCAAGCAAAGGTAGTGTTTGAAGGTAGGCCTTAAAATACATCCACAGTTACACCTCCAATTCAGTACACCTCCTATCAGAAGCTAATTTGTTAATTGTTTAAAGGCTTGACATCATTTTCTGGAATTTTCCAAGCTGCTCAAAGGCATAGTTAACTTAAAAGTATATGTAAACTTTTTATCCACTGGAATTGTGATATAGTCAATTAAAAGTGAAATGATCTGTCTGTAAACAATTGTTGGAAAAACTACTCATGTCATGCACAAAGTAGATGTCCTAAACGACTTGTCAAAACTACAGTTTGCTAATATGAAATGAGTTTTAATGACTTGAACATAAGTGTATGTAAACTTCTGACTTCAACTGTATAGGTATGAGTCTGAGTAAAATTAACATTTTTGTTTTAATCTATAAAGTACTGACAACATTTCTCAAATATTGCCATTTAGAGCATTAATTTGCTGAAAATGACAACTGGTCAAAATAACAAAAAAGATGCAGTGTTTTCAGACCTTAAATAATGCAAAGAAAACAAGTTAATATTCATTTTTAAACAATATAATACTAATGTTTTAACTTAGGAGTTCACAAATCAATATTTGGTGGAATAATCCTGATTTTCAGTCACAGCTTTCATGCGTCTTGGCATGCTCTCTACCAGTCTTTCACATTACTGCTGGGTGACTTTATTCCACTCCTGGCACAAAAATTCAAGCAGCTCGGCTTTATTTGATGGCTTGTGGCCATCTATCTTCCTCTTGATCACATTCCAGAGGTTTTCAATGGGGTTCAGGTCTGGAGATGACAGGATCATGACAGGATCTTGATCCGGTGGTCCTCCATCCACACCTTGATTGACCTGGTATGTGGCATGGATAATTGTCCTGCTGGAAAAAAACAATCCTTAGAGTTGGGGAACATTGTCAGAGCAGAAGGAAGCAGGTTTTCTTCCAGGATAACCTTGTACATGGCTTGATTCATGCATCCTTCACAAAGATGAATCTGCCCGATTCCAGCCTTGCTGAAGCACCCCCAGACCATCACTGATACTTCACCTGGTCGTCTAATGGTTAGATGGAGACCTGGAGAGGCCTTCAAGCCATGGTGTCTTGCACCCACTGTGAAATTTGGTGGAGGATTGGTGATGATCTGTGGGTGCTTCAGCAAGGCTGGAATCGGGCAGATTCGTCTTCGTGAAGGATGCATGAATCAAGCGAAAAGTGAATCAGTGAATCATTAATTTGAACTGGTTCATTTGCATGAACATAAACAAACTGATTCACTAAAATGAATTGAACATACCAAAGTAAGTGGATTGGTGAATTATTTTTTTAAACCAGTTTGCTTAACTAGGGTGACATTAAACAAATAGGGTGGCAACATTAAGTTGAACAAATAAATTATAACTAATAAAACATAGCCTACTAAATTAAACATATACATTTGTACTAAATACAACTAATGTAATACTTTTATATTTACTGAGTTAAAAAAAAAAAAAAAAAAAAAAACAAATGTGATAAACAGCTGCAATTACCTTGAGTCAGTGAACTGTGTATTTGAACTGATTCATTGACAGTACATGAGCATGAACTTTTTGGACTTCCTAAAACTACATATAGAGTAAGTGAATTGATGATTCGTTGTTTTAACTGGTTCTCTAATGTTCAATTAGGGTGACAAAAAAAATAAATAAAAAAAATAATAAATAAATAAATTTGAGATATATATATATATATATATATATATATATATAACTAAATTAGGTGGCAACATTAAGTTGAACATATAAAATCAACTAAATCCTCCACTGCCTCCACCATCCAACATCTTCTTTTCCTTCTTCCTCAGTTTTATTCTTTCACATACACACACATACACACACACACACACACACACACACACACAAAGCAAAGTGCTTAGAAAGTAATCCCCTAAATCAAAGCCGTTGTGTTCTATCAACTTTCCAATGGTGCTTAATTCTATTCACAGCCAAAGAAAAGTCATTTTCTCCCTTTGTATAGTGCAGGGATCTATTTGCCTGGTGAAATCTGCCTATAGCTTATTTCCTCTCTCTGTTGGGTCAGGCTGTGACGAGGCTCAGGCAATTATGTAAATCTCATTGCTTAAACTAGAATGAAAGATAGCTATGGAAGAAGACCTGAATGGGTGCGAGGTAAAGTATCGCACCTTGAGTCTTTAATCGTTTCATAATTAAAAGGCTGCATTAAAGCACGATGCTCCATCTGTATAAAAAGACATTCAGCTCAAAAGAATAGGGGCAGTGATAAGCACTCTCCAACAAAAGTATAAAAAAAATGGCTTTCGATTAAAAATTAAAATAAAAAAAGTTTAGGTTGACACAGCGAGAGCATATAGTAAATCCATCGCCAAATTAACCAGAGCTGAAACAGATCACAGAAGTAGGCTTTCTTTTTATTTAAAAATGATGTGAGGACTTACCTTTTTTTCTCATAACCTTGTCTCGTTCAGCCAATAGATTACGAGAGTAAGAGGTTGTACTCGCTAAGGGTGCAGGTGACCAACACACATATAGATCGACGCTTTGAGCATCTGGGGCCGTTCAGCGACACAGCGATGGTCAGAATCACAGTCACGGATGTGGACGAACCTCCGGTCTTCAGTCGGGCCATGTACATTTTTGACGTGGACGAAGACACCCCTGCTGGCAGCTCGATTGGTACGGTATCAGCCCGAGACCCTGATATGGCCAATCACCTGGTCAAGTGAGTACTACAGTAAAGTTCAGTTGATTTTCCAAACATTACATGTGAAGCCGTAACCATGACAAACACAGAAAAAAGTGAATGTGAAATCAAACTTCCCTGGCTGAAATTTTTTACTTTGTTTATTATTATTATTATCATTATTATTATTATTATTATTATTATTATTATTATTATTATAGGAAAGAAAAACATCCATAATGATAAAATCCAAAATATTAAATGCCATGAATACATTTTACATTAAGTAATCCATTATTATACAGTGGGGTCAATTATTTTTTATTTTTTATTTTTTTTAAATAAAATAAAATAACTATGATTATGGAGAAAAACTACAGCTAAAAAATAATCTTTAAACGATCGAAGTGCCATTATATTATTCTTACATATAGATAGGTAGGTATATTACTAAGATAATAATTCAGCACATAATTCAACACCAAATTTGAAGTGCCTATAACTCCAGACATATTAAAGATATTCTAAAGATATCCTATATCCTATTATGCTTTTAGAATCTGGTTCTGAACAAACTTGTTTTTTTGTATACTGTATTCATTTTAAGGCTCTTTATGGTTAAATCTTTGAGTTATGGGGCTCTCAGTGTGGCTTTTTCTGAAAATGTTTAAATGTTACCCATTTTCAATGGTCAAAAAAAATGTGGGTCTCATGTTATGAAGCTAGCTTTTCTTGACCAATAAAACCATTTATTTTATTTGTTATTTTGTTGTTGTGAAATTGATAGGTTTACACTGCTTTTGTATTCCATTTGCTTTGTGTTTTTCCATTGCACTAATTATATTAGTTTCATGAGCAAATAAAAGGCTTATTTATCTAATAAGGAGGCTTCTATGAACAGATATAAAAGATCCTGTAACAGGCAATTTAACGGTCTGGTAGAGATTGGAATAAAGGGACACACTAATTAAATGCTTTTGAGCATGAAGTTAACAAACAAGTCATTCCTTTCGAGATAGGGGAACATTGGCCAAATCTGTAGTCGAACTAGTGCGACCTATAACATAATTTAGTAGGGTAAAACGGTCGCAAAATGCAGTCATTTTTCCTTGTGTTTTCCAGAAGACTCTGATTTCGAGTCCAAGTCAAATCTCAGGTCAATTGTTTACGAGTCCTAGTCGAGTCGCAAGTCTTTTTTTTTTTTTTTTGCAACCGTCCCAGTCACAGACTTGAGTTTCCATCTCTGGATGCTGTAATTTTTTGCTAAAGAACAACATAGCTATGCTTGTCCACCAGCTAGATTTCCACATTTTGGTGGCTGATCTGATTTTTTGTGCTCTGTTATATCTAATCCATCAACATGTCCTCAAGTGAGCGAATGTGTGTGTGTGTTTGTGTGTAAAGGCAGTGAAAACAGCAAATTATTCATGGGGCCTTAGTTGGTGATTTCCCAGCGGAAATTTGGTAAGATGAATACAGGTGCTGTTTTATCCCCTCACCCGTCTCTATGTCTGAATTCTGACTTCTACAAGGCACAAAGTTGATGTAAGAGTCTGCCTTGTCTCTTGTCTCCTGTCCGCACGCATGCTATGAGTGATAGTCTGAAAAGCCTGTCCTTCTGGCTTCCTGATGCACGTCACACTCAGTTGCTTATTTAAATGTCAGCAGAATATGTAAGTTGACATTGATAAATGGGTTTAATAGGAACAATTTCCTTTTCTTATTTCATGAAAACAAAAGCCAGGGGATCAACAGAGTGATTAGTGTTCAGAAGCTTTCAAACGGGCCACTTCAAAGTTCAGAACATGCAATAGGCGGTAATAGATAATTGATAGTTGCTAGTTGCTTCGGCTTGGAACATGTTCATCACAGCTGGCTGTTCAATGCAAAACACATAATTGATTACTTTTAAAACTGGCACTTATATGTACATTATTGTGGTTCTTAAAGGTGTTTTTTTTTTTTTTTTTTTGGAACACAACACATAAAATGTTCCTATTACTTGTTAGATATCATAGTAATAGATGTCCTGAGAAATCACACCTGTATCTGAAACCCTAAGCTTTGAAGACAGCAAAAAAGAGTCGGGGGGCTGGTCAATGTTTTGTTTTTTTTTGTTTTTGTTTTTTTTGTTTTTTTAGCCAATCAGAAATTTGCCTTGCCCAAGGAGGTCTGTAATAGAGCACCATAGTGTCATATACATTTTCAGCCATCTTGGTTCCAGAAGCTTTTTTTTTTTTTTTTATAGAGATTTCATAAAGTACTTCATAAAAGAGTTCTAAGCCAGCTTGGAGGTGCATCACAGCATTACAAACTTTGATTTGAACCAAATAGCTATCTGCAAATCAGACAAAAAGACAATGGTACAAGGCTGTGTACTAATGCTGCATTCCATTCAACTCAGGAAAAGTTCAATGAAACGGCACTTGAAGTCAGACTTCCAACTTGCAAAAAGTTATTACATTACATGATATTAAAGCTTGTTTAACAAACATTTGCAGTGACAGCTGTACAAAACAAATTATACTCTCTTTAACCCTCTCTTTCGGCAATAGTACACATGCAGCACAAAGGCTAGCATTGGAGCATTGTTTATCAACTGAGATGCTAGGAGACATCTCTGTTGATAGTCAAACACCTGCTAAGCTAACAGGAGTTTTGCAGTTTTGTTCCCTTATATGCCATCTTCCGAGATCGGAGAGATCAAGTAAGAATATCCCACATGTGACTTTGATTGGAATGCAGCATCAGCGTCTGTAGTGAGGGAATGAACTACAATCCCATGAGGCATTGCGAATGATGTAATTGAATTAAAAATGATGAGAATATATAAAACAAGTTTATTGCAAAATATTCAGATATGTGGAAAATATATAATTTGTTTGAGAGTGTAGGGAGATCGACTCAGTTGCATGATTAGTGAGTCATGAGAATGGGTGGTCGCTTCAAAGCTGTTTTTCCACGGTTTGTTTGGCGCGATTCTCTGATTGGTGGATCGTTTACCATTATGATTATGGGTAGTGTAGTTCTTCATCAGGAATTCTGCTAGGAACATTTTTTTATTTTTTTTTATGGTGAAGTATTGCAGACTGATGGCTTCAACAGGAGCATATATACTAAATTAAAATCTGAGTTTACAGCAGATTTGTCTTGAAAGGTTTAGAAGTTATCATTAAAAATATATTTCCTTATATATAAACTGTACTTCTGAAACCAGACTTTTGCACTCTATGACAATTGCTCAGTATGCAATACGCAGTCTGCCAGCTTTGGAGAGGGGGTGTATAAAGGTAGCAAAATGGTTGACATCACTTTTACAGCACCTTTAGGATGCATAGTTTGTTGTGCTTGGCGTGTTACTAACATCAAAAAATTTGACAAGCACAAATTTTCTCTCTGTTAGCAATGTCAAATCAAATATGCCCCATCGTTTGAACAAACATTAAACCAGTCTGTGCAAATTTATCTGGGGACTGTTCTGAGCCTTTGATTGGGGATGTGTGATGTAGCCTACAATTTTTCACTTCCTGTGGGCATGTTTACAGTGTCTTAAAACACTGAGGACGTTCTGTCCCTGTGCCTGGACATAATCAGAGCTCCATTGTCTTGCATTCATTACAGTCATTCTTGTTTCAGATACACCATTGATCGCCACACAGACCTGGAGAGGCTGTTTAACATCGATTCCAACAATGGGACCATCAGCACACTGCAAGCTCTGGACAGAGAAACCTCCAAATGGCACAACATCTCAGTCCTGGCAACAGAACTTAGTGAGTTTTTGTTGTAAGCCTTTGTTGGATCTCTAGAAATAACTGCTGAAATTAAATGGGGTGATGTTCACACTTGTTTGGGGAGTAATCAATGCTTCAGCAGAGCCAAATTGTTGTGTCAGCTTGTTCCCTTTGCTGCAAAGCTTGCTTTAAAGGCATAATAATAAAAATAATAATAATTTTAAAAAAAACTGACATTCTGACATTATTTACTCACCCTCATGTTGTTCCAAACCATCTTGTGTTGATTTTCTGTGGAACACTGAAGGAGAATTTTGAAGCATTGCCATACGACTCTTGTCATACAACATCAGTTCATAGTGACCATGTCTGTCAAGCTCCAAAAATGACCAATAATCTAAGTAGCTCATATGACTTGTATGCTATTTTTAAAGTCTTCTGAAATCATACGATAGTTCTGAACATTCACATCTGCTGAAGCGAATGTATCAGGCCAATGTTTTCATTGAGAGTTCAAAAATGCCGTGTCACTTTCGGTTAATACAGACGGGAGAACCAATGACATTTTTACCATTAATGACCTCGACCTGCCATTTTATTTATGGGCACGGAAGGAAGGTTTTCAGTGAATAATGGCTCTTTTCTTTAAAGATTCTACTTTTGTGTTTAATTAAAAAAAAAAAAAAAAATAGAAGAAGAAAAGAAAAGAAAAAAACAGCATACAGGTTTGGAACTAATCCTTTAACATTTTGATTTCAGAGCATGGACTAAATGGCCTAAAATTTGCTTTCTGGGGTTTTGTACTCAAACCTGTTTAAGATAATGTGCTGTAATGTGCAAAAACTCTATTTTAGATAGACTAAAACTTCTAGAGCCTCCAGACATTTTTAGAAATGGCTTCAACCACAATTCTGCAGTAAATGACTGATGACAAAAATCAAACTGTCAACCTGAGTTACAGTTTAATTCATGTTTTTATTTTTTTATTTATTTTTTTATTCTTCTTAGAATATATGCCCAGGGTAAAAAGGATGAAAGATGAAAACAGAGAAACAAAATTAGACCTCTTGAATGCAAACTGAATATCTTCCACAATTACTGAAACACATTCATCATTGGCGTCTAGGTACTGCCCTGCAAACCAGAGTGCCAGTGTTCATCAAAGTACGAGACGTGAATGACAATGCTCCTGAGTTTGCCATGTACTACGAGACCTTTGTCTGTGAGAATGTCAAAGCCGGTCAGGTACGGGGTTTTTTTTTTGCACTCCAATATTTCCCTAAATACTACTGCTTGTTTTCATTCTTCTATCAAATCAAATCAAATCACTTTATTGTCACTCAACCATATACACATGTGCAACAGTGGGTGAAAGTCTTGGTGCAGTTCTGAGCAACAGCAGTCATGACAGTGATGATAAACATCAGATTTACACAATTTACACAATTTACATATCTAATATATACATAATTACACACAACACAACATACAAATAATAATATACAATGTACAGTATACAATACACACAATATAGAATACACAGTATACAATAAAAAATAGTATATTTAAAATATACAGTAGGTTGTATTGTGCTGTATTGACATTCAGGCTTGGTCAGTTGATAGTCAGTTGCCAGTGTGTTGATAAGAGAGAATATAATTTATGACAGTCCAGTGTGAGATTAATAAGATTAATAAAGTGCAGTGCTGATGTATATTGATCGTGAGAGATCAAGAGTTCAAAAGTCTGATTGCTTGGGGGAAGAAGCCGTCATGAATCGGCTGGTGCAAGTCCTGATGCTGCGATACGACCTGCCTGATGGTAGCAGTGAGAGCAGCCCATGGCTCGGGTGGCTGGAGTCTCTGATGATCCTCCGAGCTTTTTTCACACACTGTCTTGTATAGATGTCTTGGAGGGAGGGAAACTCACCTCTGATGATGTGTCTGGCAGTTCGCACCACCCTTTGTAGGGCTTTGTGGTTGAGGGCGGTGCTGTTGCCGTACCAGGCGGTGATGCAGCCAGGATGCTCTCTATAGTGCTGGTGTAGAACTGTGTGAGGATGTGGAGGTTCTTTTCAAACTTCCTCAGCCGTCTCAGGAATAAGAGGCACTGGTGAGCCTTCTTCATAATGGCCTCAATGTGGACGGACCGTGTGAGTTCCTCAGTGATGTGGACACAGAGGAACTTGAAGCCTCTGACTCTCTCCAAGGGTGTTCCATTGATGGTGATGGGGCTGTGTTCTCTGTCTTTTCTCCTGAAGTCCACCACAAACTCCTTGGTCTTACTGACATTGAGTACTCACCAGCGTGTCAGAGTGTGCACCTCCTCTCTGTAGGCTGTTTCATCATTGTCAGTGATTAGACATACCACCGTCGTATCATCAGCAAACTTAATGATGGCATTGGAGCTGTGTGTTGCCACACAGTCGTGTGTACAGGGAATACAGGTGTGAGCTGAGAACACAGCTCTGTGGGACTCCAGTGTTGAGGGTCAGTGATGAGGAGTTGTTGTTGCCCATTCTAGCCACCTGGCATCTACCTGACAGGAAGTCCAGGATCCAGCTGCACAGCAAGCTGTTTAAGCCCAGAGTCCGGAGTTTCACATCAAGCTTGGAAGGCACTTTGGTGTTGAATGCTGAGCTGTAGTCTATAAACAGCATTCTCACATATGTGTTCCTTTTTTCCATGTGGGAATGCAGTGTGTAGTGTAGATGCAATGGCATCATCAGTGGAGCGGTTGTTGCGGTAAGCAAACTGCAGTGAGTCTAGTGAGGCAGGCAGCACAGAGCAGATGTAATCTCTGATTAGTCTGTCAAAGCATTTGCTGATGATGGGGGACAGAGCAACAGGATGCCGGTTATTTCAGCAAGTGATTTTGGATTGATTTGGTACAGGCACAGTGGTGGACATTTTAAAGCATGTGGGGACCACAGACAAGGAGAGGGAAAGGTTAAAAATGTCCATAAAATCACCAACCAGTTGTTTCACGCACGCTCTGATGACGCAGCCCAGAATGCCATATCTACGGATATTCACCCGTCAGAAGGATTGGGTTACATCCGCTGCAGAGACGGAGCATGAACTAACCTCTGTAGCTTTGGCCGCGAGAGCTTTCTCCACGAGGGCGGTGTTATTTCCCTCGAAACGAGCATAAAAAGTGTTAAGCTCATCAGGGAGAGAGGCAGCAGTGTTCACAGTGGAGTTTTTATTCCCTTTGAATCCATGATGATATTAATTCCATGCCACATGCTTCTAGAGACAGTGGTATTGAACTGTCTTTCAATCTTGTCCCTGTACTGGCGTTTGGCTGCTCTGATAGTTTTGCAGAGGGCATAACTGATTTGTTTATGCTCCTCCGCATTCCCGGAATTAAAAGCGGAGGTCCGCGCATTAAGTGCCGCACGAACATCGCTATTAATCCATGGTTTCTGGGTGGGGTAGATCCGTATAGTTTTGGTCAGCACTACATCCTCTATGAACTTCCTGATGAAACACATTAGGGTATCAGTGTAGACCTGAACATCTTCCAGTCCGCGTGATCAAAACAGTCTTGTAGCATAGAATCTGATTGGTCCGACCAGCACTGGATCATTCTGAGGGCGGGTGCTTCCTGTTTCAGTTTCTGCCTGTAAGCAGGCAGAAGCAGAACGGAAGAGTGGTCCGATTTTCCAAATGGTGGGCAGGGGAGGGATTTGTAGCCATCCCGAAAGGGAGAGTAGCAATGGTCCAAAACATGGTCCCCTCGTGTGTTGAAACTGATGTGTTGGTAGTATTTCAGTGCTATTGACTTGAAGTTGGCTTTGTTAAAGTCCCCGGTCACAATGAACGCGGCCTCAGGGTGCGTGGTTTCCTGCTCATTTATACTCCCATACAGGTCCTTGAGTGCCCGGTCTGTGTCAACTTGTGTGGGGAATGTACACAACTGTGATAATGACCGCTGTGAATTCACTCAGTAGCCAGAATGGTCGACACAGAGAAATTCCAGATCAGGAGAGCAGAATGACTTGATAGAATGTACGTTCCTCTGATCACACCAGGATTTGTTGATTATAAAACATACACCACCACTTCTGCTTTTACTTGAGAGGTCTTTCACTCTGTCCATTCTGTGCACGGAGAACCCCACGGGTTCGATGGCTGAGTCTGGAATCTCCACAGACATCCAAGTTTCTGTAAGGCAGATAATGCAGCAGTCCCTCGTTTCTCATTGGAAAGAGATCTGCACTCTCAGCTCGCAGAGCTTGTTGTCTAGAGACTGAACATTTGCCAGTAGAATGCTGGGTAGTGGGGGTCGATTTGCACTATGTCTTAGTCTGACGAGAACGCATGCTCTCCTTCCCTTTTCCGGCTACGTTTCCGCAGCCGGGATGCCCAGACAAAGGGCTTCGCTGTTGTGTTTGAAAATATGTTCTACATGTGTTCCTTAGGGCTCTTGAGTGCAGCATTTGTCAATGGGATGGTTTTGTTATTTTACAAAAGAATGTTATACATTAAATTGAAAATCATGAATAATCTCAATGTATTGTTTCTTTCTAGCTCATCCAGACCATAAGCGCTGTGGACACAGATGAACCTCTTGTTGGTCACAAGTTTGTTTTCAGTCTCAGCACCATCAATCCAAACTTCACTATTTTAGACAATGAAGGTAATTCATCTAAAATTATTCACAATAAAAATACACAAACTTAATTAAAAAAAAAAAAAAAGAAGAAAAAAAGAAAGAAACTGTGGCAAAATTGTTGATATTGGTGGAAATCTTACCACATCTGTTGGGCAGCCGTAATTTAAGTAATATATACAAATACAGTATATGCATCTATCTATCTATCTATCTATCTATCTATATATATATATATATATATATATATATATATATATATATATATATATAATTCACAAGCTAATTATTATTTTTATTTTTTTTATGGATTTTAATATTTACAAGGGTAAAACAATAGCATCTAAATGGTAACACTTTACAATAACGTTCTTTTTGTTAAATTAATGAAATGCATTACGTATCATGAAATGAAGAGTAATAAATACATTTATTTAATTGTGCAATCTTGGTTAATGTTAATTTCTAAATACACTTTTGTTCATTATTAGTATATGTTAGTCCATAATGCATTGATGTTAACATATACAAATTTTAATGTTAGAATATGTATTATTATATGTTGAAATGAGCATTTCAACAACAATTTTAACCAAGATTAATAAGTGCTGTATAAGTAATGTTCATTGTTATTTAATGTTAACTAATGCAGTTGGAATCTGTTAGTTTTAATAAAAATCATCCTCTGGGACATACAATTTGTATTTATTTTTTTTGACATAGACCTTTCATTATGCATAGCGATTCACACATTAAACCTCTATCTAAAGATGGGATTCAGTATTCAAGCTTCGCAAACAACAGTATAGAGTCAGCATCTGGATTATGTATTTCTCTCGATCATGGCACAATTGTCTTCCTCCAGATAACACAGCAAGGATTTTAACACGCAGAGGTGGCTTCAAAAGAAGAGAGATGAGCTCGTACCTGCTGCCTGTTGTTATCTCAGACAATGATTACCCAATCCAGAGCAGCACCAGCACGCTGACAGTCAGGGTCTGCGCCTGCGACAGCCGTGGGAATGTGCAGACGTGCAGTACGGAAGCCCTGCTTCTCTCAGCCGGACTTAGCACTGGAGCTCTGGTGGCCATTCTACTCTGCATTATAATACTACTGTGTAAGTGTGAATCGAACATTAATCCACAAGCTCTTACTTCAAATCAGCACACTTACATGATGCTTGAAAAAGACTGTGTTGGGTGTAATGCAATTACAAAGTAATTAGTTGATTTAATGAAATACTTTTCAGTCGAAAAATAGTGTAATGAATTACATTTACAGTTAGGCCTACTGAATTTCGATTATGTTACAATTACATTACTTGAGTTACACATTTCTAAAATAATATCATCTGCATGGAATTCATTTAAAACATGACTTACATTCATATGTGTGTCTGTTTGTGTTTCTGTGTCAGCTGATATTATTATGTGGTGCTGAGTGTATGACTTACATATGACAATTGACAAGGAGAAAATACAGATATTATTTTGAATTCATTGAACGGCAGAAAAAAAAACTTTTCTGTGAAAAATGTTAGTAGGGATTTTAGAAAGTAACCTGAGTAGTCACATTTTGCATATATTTTGATGCTTAATGTACAGGACTCTCATACTGAACTAAGCAGCTATGATTTAGAAACAGTCTTTGGGCCATTTTGGACTTTAAAAACTGTACAGCCATCTTTTTTTCATACATTTTTGTTTACTTTAATTTGTGATGTTAAACCTCTAACCATATGCGGTACATTTTCTCAAAAGCACAGCCTTCCATATAGCCAAAATGCATATATGATCTATGAGCAATATATGGGACACCACAACAAAATGCACAACAGCAATGAGAATATTGGACTCCATAATTTTTTTTTGTCAAACAAAATGACCAACCCGTTCTCACTCCCGAAGCGTCAAATACTGCCACTTGTGCAAGAGCCCAGCTGTCAACAGATGGACGCCAAAAGCACGCTTTGGTATCAGTTTCTGACGCATCCGGCAAGCTATTGCTGACAAACGTTCGCCGTCAACACTGACGCAAATGGAATCAGTTTTTTATCATTGTCAAATTATATGCTGGGGTAGAATTTTGTCATTCTGATATGATATGTAGGGGTATGATTTTCATTATGTTTGAAATCAGCCATGTTTATTCACAATGGTAATGTTGAGTTTAAAAAGCTGCCGTTTTATAATTTTCACGTTCCACAAAAAAAGTGATTTCATGTACATACTGTACGTTCCATTTAAAAACAACGGTCCAAATTAATAATTTTTTTATTTTATTACTTCTCCATAATATGCCTATTAATATTTACTGAAGTGAAGTGAATTGAGCAAGAACATATATGTGATTTGTTTTTCCATCAGCATGGAAGCCATCTAGACTAAAGTAAGCTAAAGAAAAACTTTATCATGTAGCACCAATCGGACACAATAAGCAGTGGATTGAGTGAGCTATACACGAGTGAAAATTAAACTATGATTTTAATAATTCTGTTGATTTTCCGCTCATGCCTGACAAGCAATTTTGGGTGGTGAAAATATGTCACTTGGGAAGGCACTGCCCATTAATGGCCATCTCTGGTGACGGACCTGAATTTTGAAACTATCCTGATTGAAAATATCCCAATGGCCGGAGTCGACTCCAAAAAACTCGAACACCCCTGCGTTCTAGTAACAAATAAAAAAATCACCACCACAAAAAGGCATCAGCGTGACGTCAAACGCCATTTGCTCTAACATGTTTTGTGACCGATTACGATGAGCTCAAGTTTGGATGTATCTTTTGAATGAGATGTTTGACTGGTATTGAATGGCGCTGCCTTCACGGAGCGGGGAGATATTCAGCTATTAAAATCTTCGGTTTCACTCTGTTCCTCCAACAATGCTACCGTATGGTTTGGAATTATTATAGTGCTTTTGTATAATTTTTATATTAAATAAGTGATTGTGACTGTACTTTTATCTGCTTGTTATGTCTTTAATATTGTTGAGATTCAGTTAGGTTTAGGCATAATTACATAGGCTTTATACAAAATATAAAAATGTTATTGTTATTTATTTTATTTATTTTTTTTTGGCTTTTCTCCCCTTTTTCTCCCAATTTGGAATGCCCAATTCCCAATGTGCTTTTAAGTCCTTGTGGTCGCGTAGTGATTTGCCTCAGTCCAGGTGGCGGAGGACGAATCCCAGTTACCTCTGTGTCTGAGACCGTCAACCCGCACATCTTATCACGTGGCTTGTTGAGTGCGTTGCCACGGAGACATAGCGCATGTGGAGGCTTCACGCCATCCACCGCCGCAACCACGCTCAACTCGCCACGTGCCCCACCGAGAACAAACCACATTATGTCGATCACAAGTAGGTTACCCCATGTGACTCTACCCTCCCTAGCAACCGGGCCAATTTGGTTGCTTAGGAGACCTGGCTGGAGTCACTCAGCATGCCCTGGGATTTGAACTGGCGAATTCCAGGGGTGGTAGCTAGCATCTTAACCACTGAGCTACCCAGGCCCCACCAATATTGTTACTAAATTTACCCAACCCCATCCCTAAACCTAAACAATTGTCAACGATGTTAAACACAAAACCTCATTCATGATTTATATCATTGATATTTGGTTAGGTTCAGGTATGGGGTTGGGTTAGGGGGATCTAAAATAAACAACATGACCGTGTAATATAACCACACTAATATATTTATAAGTATAATAAAACATATTGCGGTTAAACACATGCAATACTAGATTGGCAGTGATGCTTCCCCCTGCGTGCGTCGGATACAAACGGCACAGGGTGCTTTTGGGGACTGTAGTTTGACGCGCTGGGCTCTTGCACATGCGGCAGTATTTGAAAACTGAGAACGGTTTGAAATGACACATTTAACAACACTGTTTTATTTTCTTTATTTTCTTTATTTTTTTTAATGCAGTCACATAGCTTATATTTAGTCCTGACAGGATCTCAGAACCACACCTAAGATATTTCAAATCCGTTCTGAGGACATAGACCAAAAATAAACACTTGTACCATCTCTTGAGCTGCATCTGACAAGCAGAACACAATGTGTCCTAACCTCTCATACTGGTATTCTGATGATGCAGCATGGTGTGGGCCATGCATCCTCCTTCTTATGTTGTTTATTTAGCTATTTATTCATTTTCCCTTTGAATTTTCTCCAGATATTTCCTCCAGACAATCAAAAAGTAGGGCACCCCATTAAGATATTACTGTAGGTGCTCTCTCTCTTCTTTTCGCTTTTCTCTGAAAGTGCAGTGGTGTGGAAAAATAGCTTTCTTTATTAAATGTATGCAATTGACAAAAAGGCCTTTGTGTTCTTCAGAGGCTTAAGTAGGTCACTTGCTCCTTACTGACGTCCGAAAACACCACTTGTGCCTCTTTAAAAGGTAATGCAGTATGCAAAAGCAGCCGACACCGAACAGCGTGTGTCTGTGTTGTTTTGGAAGCAAAAAGGGAAAATATGTTGTGCTTAAGTTAAAACATCTATCAATAAGTAATTGCTGAAACTGCTGTTGAGTGCATCTCTCAAGTCCCCAATCTAACCTGAGGCAATCTGTCATCATTCAGCATTTTATATCCGCCTCTCTGCGACGCCGTTAAACGTAATATTTTCAGGAACTTCAAGTACACTTAGCTATTCATTATTCATGTTAGCTAAAGCGTGCTCTGTTTGTTTGGTAGTCTTTAGTGTTGTTTTTTATTTATTTTTTTATTTGTATTTTTTATAGGGGACATATCATGGGAAACATGATTTTTATTGCTCTTTTGACATAAATGAGTTTGATGAATTTATTATGTATTTCCACCTATACCATTTATGGAAACTAAGCTGCAAAAACAAGTCTTTTTACTGATTAATTACACAAACTGAAGGCACTTACCTCTTATCAGACATTCCACATTGGAGTGGATACACTGTTTAAAATGGAGGACATTACGGTTTCTATAGTGATCGACTCTTGCGCACCGGCTACCATGAAATAGGAAGAATTACCTCCACTTGGACCGCTACTTTTCCACTGAGAAAGCTGATCTTCAGAAAGCTGACAGCATCTCTGCTTGGGTGTGGCAACAGGTGATCGCACACGCTTCGTCTCTCACTCTCTCTCTCTCTCTCTCTATCTCACACACACACACACACATCCATCCATCCATCATTGTTTAACAATAACTTGTTAGAAACAGCACAAGCCATGATACTATTTCTGAAGTGAACTTTTTGAATTGCTAACGAAGCCTTGGACGCATGATTTGTTTTGAACCAGCAACGGCAGATTCTGATCCGCCGCGTAATACAGTAGTTCCATGCACAAATGCGTTTTTATGACCGTACTCAGTTTTTCCAAAAAAATTTATAAGCAGTATCACACTCGCAATCGTGCTATATGGCCCTAAATCAGAACTGCTGTGATTACCTACGGCACTCGGCCTGCAGCCTTGTGCCTGTGGCGGAATCACAGCATTGCTGATGTAGGGCCATATTGCACTCTTGCTCGTGTGATATTGCTTAAAATAAATATATATATATATATATATATAT
Source organism: Myxocyprinus asiaticus (assembly GCF_019703515.2). Classification (NCBI taxonomy): domain Eukaryota; kingdom Metazoa; phylum Chordata; class Actinopteri; order Cypriniformes; family Catostomidae; genus Myxocyprinus; species Myxocyprinus asiaticus. The sequence goes on along the minus strand of NC_059379.1, from coordinate 7,069,413 downwards.
ATATATATATTCCAAAATTTTGACCGCCAATGTGTGTATAATGTACAGATTTTGCTCTTATGGAAAGAAATTGGTACTTTTATTCACCAAAGTGGCATTCAACTGATCACAATGTATAGTCAGGACATTAATAATGTGAAAAATTACTATTACAATCAATTGTTTGTTTTTTTTTTTTTTTTCAGAACTTCTTAAACTACTTCAAAGAGTTCTCATCAAAAACTCCTCCATGTGCAGCAATGACAGCTTTGCAGATCCTTGGCATTCTAGCTGTCAGTTTGTCCAGATACTGACATTTCACCCCACACTTCCTGTAGCACTTGCCATAGATGTGGCTGTCTTGTCAGGCACTTCTCACATACCTTACAGTCCAACAGATCCCACAAAAGCTCAGTGGGGTTACTTTTTTCCAATTATCTGTTGTCCAGTGTCTGTGTTTCTTTGCCCACTCTAACCTTTTCTTTTTGTTTTTCTGTTTCAAAAGTGACTTTTTCTTTGCAATTCTTCCCATAAGGCCTGCACCCCTGAAGCTGTCAGCTGAGGACATGTGAGGCATCTATTTCTCAAACTAGAGACTCTGATGTACTATCCTCTTGTTTAGTTGTACATCTGGCCTTCCACATCTCTTTCTGTCCTATAGAGCCAGTTGTTCTTTGTCTTTGAAGACTGTAGTATACACCTTTGTATTAAGTATTTAGTTTTTTTTTTTTTGTGGCAGTTTCAAGCATTGTATAGCCTTCATTCCTCAAAACAATGATTGACTGACAAATTTCTAGAGAAAGCTGTTTCTTTTTTGCCATTTTTGACCTAATGTTGACTTCAAGACATGCCAGTCTATTGCTGTGTACTGTATATACTGTGGCAACTCAAAAACAAACACAAAGACAACGTTAAGCTTAATTTAATGAACCAAATAGCTTTCAGCTGTGTTTGATATAATGGCAAGTGATTTTCTAGTACCAAATTAGCAATTTAGCATGACTACTCAAGGATAAGGTGTAGGAGTGATGGCTGCTGGAAATGAGGTCTGTCTAGATTTGATCAAAAATGACTTTTTTCAAATAGTGATGGTGCTGTTTTTTTTACATCAGTAATGTCCTGACTATACTTTGTTTTGAACACTATACATCAGTTGAATGCCACTTTGGTGAATTCAAGTACCAATTTCTTTCCTAAACAGCAAAATCTGTACAATATTCCAAACTTGAAACACTTACTCATTCTTTATTATATATATATATATATATATATATATATATATATATATATATATATATATATATATATATATATTACACACACACACACACACACACAAACACTAATACTTTCTGTTTGCAAAAGTAATGTTTGGGAATCTAACATTTATATTTCCTATTGACACACTAAAGCTGAATATATAAATAACCATCTTAAGACAAATGCTTTTGTGAAACATCTTATGTGCCTAAGACTTTTGCTTTGAGGAATGAAGGCTATACAGTGCATGATATTTCCACAAAAAAAAACCTGAAGATTTCATTCAAAGGTGTACACTACAGTCTTAAAAGACAAAGGACAACAGGCTCTAACAAAGACAGAAAGAGATGTGGAAGGCCAGATGTTCAACTAAACAAGAGGACAAGTACATCAGAGTCTCTAGTTTGAGAAATAGATGCCTCGCATGTCCTCATCTGACAGCTTCATTGAATTCTACTCGCTCAACACCAGTTTCATGTACAACAGTAAAGAGAAGACTCAGGGGTGCAGGCCTTATGGGAATAATTGCAAAGAAAAAGCCACTTTTGAAAAAGAAAAACAAAAAGAAAAGGTTATTGGACCACTGGACAACAGATAATTGGAAAAGAGTGTTATGGATCTTAACCCCATTGAGCTTTTGTGGGATCAGCTAGACTGTAAGGTGTGCCCAACAAGACGCGGGGGGTAAAATGTCACCTGAGTATCTGGACAAACTGACTCTCTCTCTCTCTCTCTCTCTCTCTCTCTCTCTCTCTCTCTCTCTCTCTCTCTCTCTCTTTGTATACTTCTCTTTAAACATTCTTACTGTGCCCTCACTCCAGTCTATCTTGTTGAGTTGGCCAATACCCATCTAAACCCCAGCATGTACACTTCAACAGAAAGTAGCTGGTTTGCAGGGCCAGAGCAGGACATTTCCTCATCCATCCTTCACTCTTCCACCAGCATTTCCCTTCCAGATCACATAATGAGCCCTGCACACACACCACAGGCCCCAAGGCTGTGCAGAACACAGCATGTTTCCCCTCACCGTGCCTTCTTCATAATTAACACCTGAGTGGGAGGCAGGGGCGAGCTCTCCTATTACCTGCTGGGAGGAGAGAGCAGCCACTGAACAGGAAAAACAAGCTGCAAACTATAGCATCTGTCCCCTTTTGCAAGGCCATAATTCCCTCTTCTCACCTCTTCTAGCTCGAAATAACATTATGGATTTTATGGCCTGGCTAATCTCCATCAAACGTATATATATATACGTTTATATATATATATATATATATATATATATATATATATATATATATATTGTTTTATGTAGAAACATAATAACTATATTGTTGTGTTATATTGTTATATTTTATATTATATTGTTATGGTTAGAAAGCTTATACTATACTATACTATACTTATTACTATAGTGCAAAATTGTGCTCCTGGGTCAGTCTGACTCAAAATGATGGAGCAGGTCACAATTAAGCATTTGGCAGATGCTTTTATCCAAACTGATTTCAGTGAATTCAAGGTATAAATATTTTTATTATTATTATTATTATTATTATTTATTTTTATTTTTATTTTTTTTTACAGTATGTTTCCTTGTAATTGAACTTACGACCATAGCATTGCTAGTGTCATGTTTTACCAGCTGAGTTGCAGGAACACGTTACTATTTCATTTGCCATTATTAACATTTCTTATGATTTATTTCCCCCTCTGAGGTCCACTTTTTGTTTGTAGCTTGGTGTATGATAAAAACTAGGGATGCACCGATCTGATACCTGGATCGGTATCAGCTCCAATACTGACGTATTGAAGACATGCGTTATCTTTGTGAATTGCAAAAGGCTGTGTTTAATAAGTAAATATATAGTATGCATGAGAAAATTAAATGACTGTGAACTAGCCTACATCTTTACAGGACTTCCTTGCGTGTTCCGACCGTCAAAATAAAACTTGAGGGTTTTAAAGTTAAAGGTGCACGACTGAAATATATTACTGTTGTATTTTAAAATTCTAAAAGTCAATAATAATAATAATAATCATCATTTATTATAATCCTTTTATCATCATTATTTGTTTACAAATTATATACATTTTTAAGTTGAATGGGTTCCAAAAATAACAGTGTGAATGAAAAATGGACTGATATTGATACTGACTAAATTGAACAAAAAAGAGATCTGAATCTTTTAAAGTCCAGATACAATTTGATTTTTTTGATTTTTTTATTATATATATATATATATATATATATATATATATATATATATATATATATATAAAACTGGCTTCTTTTCTACTGAAGACTTGGACTGGAATTACTCTAAATTTTGCTGCTACATTATCCAGTAGACTAGTTAACAATACAGATTTCCTTAATAGACTATACATTTATATTGAAATAATGTGTAGTTAGAGGATTGTGTTTCTTTACATGTTAAAGATTACCCCTAGTTCCAGACAATACTGACTAAAAAAAAAAAACAACACTGGTATCGGCCGATACTGAGATTTCAGATATCGGAATCAGATTGGAAGAGAAAAAGAGGTATCAGTGCATCCCTAAAAAAATCTGAAAACTGCAGCAGAAACAGCTGAAACATTTATTATGCAATTTCTTTATACATGTAGTCTAGGCTTTATTCAAGCTGTAAAACCACAAAAAAAAAAAAAATAAAAAATAAAAAAAAAGAAAGAAACCTGTTTCTGAAAAATTGCCTTTACACAATGTATATTCTAGCATAGGCTGAAGTCAATAATGTATGTCACGACTTGGGGCGAATTGAATGTAATATAATGGAAAACTAAATGGGCCTTCAAAGTCATAGCTGGGCACTGCTGGTGGACACAGGGTGGTGGTGGTGGTGTGTGTAAATTTATGAAAAACAGTGGTCTCGAATTTTAAGATGCTGCTGGTTGTCCATCAGAAGAGTTTGGCTGATTGACCCCCTTTAGAATTAAACTGGACTTTTTTTTTCTTTTTTTTTCTTTTTGCTGTGCCTTTAAGAATGCCCCCTTTGCATGTTGAACAAGAAACAGTGCTGAGTAAACAATCTGTGATGAAATGTGCCACATAAAATATTAATTTGGGACCGAAGTGACAAATAAACTTCAGCTGTTCATTTCAAAACTTGGGATACTTCACAAACTATATACAGAGCTGTAGGTGCTACACAGCCAGAAATAGCACAAGGTTTGACTTTCCCTTATTTTACACTTATAGTTACATCTTGTGGTATTTAGGAATAAATAAGCATTTATCCTGCTTTCACCTTATTACCTCACCAGCCAAGTTTCTAATCACCTAATAGGCATCACTGATGTGTAAACTTAGATGGTCTTAGATGTATGTACAAAATTTCAGAATAAGACGTTTTTGCAGCTCAATTTCAATAAATGTACTTTTTGGACTGGGGGGATGTTCTGAGCTTTGGAAGTTACAGTATGTTTTCATATTACAATGAACAATTTTATCTCAAAAGATCAAGGGGGAATTTGATTTCTCATTCTATGACCCCTTTAAATAGCAATTTCAGACAAAGTAGGCCCTACATGTTAAAATTCAAGGGCAAGAAAATTTGAAGCAAGCCTTACTGTGGTGCTTCTGATACAGGTCATGACCTTTGGACACCTTCAAATTTGTTATGCGTGAGAGAAGAAAATACGAAAGCAAATATAAAAGACCCTTTTTTATTTTTCACAAAGTTTTAATTCTGCAAGGTGATCGCTCCAGGCAGTACTAAGTCTTTATCTGCGTTAGAGTGTGCCTCTCTTCTGATGTATTCATGAGTATCTTAAGCACATGACACCTTTTGAAACACTCATCTGTATCTTTAGCTAAGCTCTTTGTAGTGCTGTGCAGTGCTCACTGGCGTCTTATCTCTGCTCTGCTTTAGCCATCCAAGAACAGCTTGTGATTCACCGGCAGTCTTTTCCTCTCACTGCAGTGATTGAGATTATACACGCTTTCTCGATCTGTTTCTCTAAGCAGTAACATACTTGCACATCTAAAGTGTTTCCTTGCCTGTTTTGTTTAGCACTGCATGTACAATTGGTTTGATACTTCTATAACTGTCTGGTTTGGTTCAGCCTCCAAATCAGACAGAAGGAAACTACAACGGACAGCAAGGACTGCTGAGAGGATTATTGGTGCCCCTCTGCCTACCCCGCAAGACCTGTACGTCTCCAGAGTGAGGAAATGTGTTGGTAGAATCACTCTGGACCCCACACACCCTGCCCACTCCTTCTTCGAACTGTTGCCCTCTGGCCGGTGCTACAGAGCACTGAGGTCCAGGACATCCAGGCACAAGAACAGTTTTTACCCTCAGGCCATTTACCACATGAACAATTAAACTACCTCAGGACTCCCCCATAGTGCAATAATGTAAATAGATATCTCATGTACATATGTAAATTCACATATTTAATTCAATAACTTTACATACCCCTACCTTGCACATACATTACCACTTACACATGTACATACGCCATTCTGTTATGTGTCCTATTATTTGTATGTCTATTTATGCTCTTACCTTGTTTTATAGTCTGTGTCTCACTGCAATTTTCTGTGTGCACTTGTTTTTCCTGTCACCAAAAAAGAAAAAAAAAAATAAAATCCTTGTGTACGTGAGAACATATATATATATATATATATATATATATATATATATATATATATATAAAACAAGCGTGAAGACCCTTAAGAGGACTTAATTTGGGGACAAAAGGCATTGCTTAAGTTTGTAGTTTCTTTCACACCCTATTAACATGAGAGCTACTGTTTTTATGTGATTGTATGTCTTGTTTGTTCCTTTAGCCTTTTTTTTTTCTTTTTCTAAGCAACAGCAATATGAAATGTTTATCAAATTGCAGTTCAAATCTCAAACACTCTTGGTATTGTGGTCAAATTGTGCAGACCTCATGCAAATTGTTATATTTTACGAGTTACTCTACATGTTAAGACAACATGGGACTGATGCAAACAATGCGCCTGATGCAAAACCAGATTTTTTTCAGGAAAGTATTTTCTATACTGCAGTTACCACAGTATCAGTTGTCTCGTTGACATTCAGAATGCATGACTTTCACAGATCTTTGTTCCACATGATTTGCACCATGCTGATGATATCATTTTGTTCATCTCTTTCTCTGTCTCCATAGTGATTGTGGTATTGTTTGCGGCCTTGCGGCGACAAAAGAAAAAGGAGCCTCTGATCATTTCGAAAGAAGACGTGAGGGATAACGTGGTGAGCTATAACGATGAGGGTGGTGGAGAGGAGGACACACAAGCGTTTGACATCGGAACTCTTCGCAACCCCGAGGTCATCGATACCAACAAACTTCGCAGGGATATAATACCTGAAATGCTTTTTCCATTCCGTCGCACATCTCCTATCAAAGACAACACAGATGTGAGAGACTTCATCAACGGACGACTGCAAGAGAACGACTCGGATCCCACAGCACCCCCATATGACTCCTTGGCTACGTATGCCTATGAAGGCAATGGCTCTTTGGCGGAGTCTCTGAGCTCTTTGGAATCAGCTGCCACCGAGGGTGACCAGGAGTTTGATTATCTGAGTCACTGGGGTCCACAGTTCAAAAAACTGGCAGATATGTATATAGGGCAAGAGTCCCATAGAGAGACTTAAAGAGGATTATGCCACACAGCACACTTAAATATACTGTACTGTATCTCAGAGCACTAAATTAATGTATACATGCTGAAGTATCCACCCTTCGATCTCTGCTGTGTAATGCATATAGAATCAGCGAAGACTTGAACATCACGCTCAGCAACTGGGAGCTCTTCACATAGACATAGAGTGCAATGGCGCCCATCCACTTTTTTCAGTATTTTCCCCATTCATTTTCTCCAAAAAAAAATAAATAAAAAAAAATAAATAAATAAAAAAATAAAATAAATAAATAAACAATAAAAAAACTAAAAACTTAAAGAGTTCTAAGTCATAAACTAAATCAACCAGCTCGGATATAAATCATAAAATTATATGTACTGTAAATCTAAAAAAAATAAAAAAATAAAAAAATACAAAGGAAAAAGACTGAAAAAATTTATGAGGACATAAAACATGATGGAAATGATGGCACAATATAAAATTATTGACTTATAGTTAAAGAGTTTACATAAGAAAAACAATATTTATTAATTGATTTATTTACTCAAGTAAAAAAAAAAAAAAGGCCAAAAATCAAAACAAAAAACAAAAGGTTAAATTGAGTTTATAGCACAATGCTCAAATATTACTCAACTACTCAAATTCACTGGAAATTTGGCCTTTTATCTTTCTTTTCTTTTTTTTTTTTTTTTTTTTTTTTTAAATCAAAGATTTTTGGTATCTGTCTTCTCTTAAAGGGATAATTCACTCCAAAAATCAAAACGTTGACATCATTTACTCATGTTATTACAAACCTATGTGACTTTCTTTCTTACTTGGAACACAAAAGGAATTAGGCAGAATGTTAGCCTCAGTCACCATCCACTTCCATTGTATTAAAGGGGTCACGAAATGCTATTTTTTAAATAATTTTATAATCTACCCTGAGGTCCACTGATATTGTCAGTAAAGTTTTTTGCACCAAAAGTGTCATAGTTTAATAATAAGTGATCATTTCCCACCCTGTCTCTGGCCCTCTGACTGAAACGCTAGGTTTTGGCCACAGTGTCTCCTTTAAACTTCAATGTAAACACCCACTGTTCTAATTGGCTAACATCGTGCAGCCCCTCAGATTCAGCCATATTTGAAACTCAATTGGAAGAGAATAAACAAGCTCTCCACAACATTATAAAACTCAATTTCAGGGTTTACACATAACACACATCCAACACGTTGCATCTGAATATATAAAAATGTTCACTCAAGCACATCAGCACCATCAAACAGTCATGACATATGAAATATTCATGAATTAAATTGTTTGCTCATGATTTTGCAGTCAAGTCCAAGTGTTTTTAACGGACCCATTCTTCTTCAATGACAGTCCCTTTGCAACACTTGAATATATTATGACTGGTTCACAAGCAGTCCATGCTGATATTCGCACATACACAGTCCATAGCATGGTAAAACATGACAAACACACATTGGTGCACTGAGGTACAGATTGCCAGAAAAGCATCCAAATGGTCAAAGACGTCCAGCTAGTGCTTGTTTATATACACAATTAAAAATAGCACAGATGGGAGCAAGAACAGCAAGCAGAGCAGCTGAATGAAACTGAATGGCATCTCAGTTTCTGAATTGTAACTTGATACCGTGTCTTTTAAAAGCAGCACGATAAACATGACAACAGTCAAAGACATCTGTGTAATGCATGTGTCATATGCACAAAAATCAGAATAGTCCAGATGGGTCCCCTTTGGTGTTTAGAAATAGTTGGCCTATCTCTCTCCCTCTCTGTTTACAATATGAACTGAATGCTAGTGGGTGGGGCCAAGGGTGCGATGACACGTTGTGGGGTGTGTAAATACAATTGAGCAATGTCTTGTGACGTCACAAACACACAGTTTTCAAAACTAGAATTTTCAAACCGGTGGGAACTATAAATGCTATTTTTAGACTGGGGAGGAAGATTTGAGTTCTGAAATGTACAGTACGTTTTAATAGTACAGTCTAAATATTAAGGGAAATTTGATTTTCCATTTTCATTACCCCTTTAAAAAAATAAAATAATGATTTTCCTTTTTTTTTAAAGATTCAATGGAAGTAAATGGAGACTGTGATGTTAACATTCTGCCTTTTGTGCTCCATGGAAGAAAGAAAGTCTTGTACGTTATCATTAAAAATCAATTTCTCAATGGAGAAAATGAATGGGATTTTTACTTCTGGAACCCTATTCTTGCGCTCTTTTCTCTTTCCCTGCTCTTTCCCTTTTTGTCTTCTTTAAATTTGTCCTCTTCTTCTGGTCTTTCTTGCTTTCTTTCCCCCTCAAAAGAATCATTAAAGATGCCTTTTAAGATTAAGGATTTGTTGTAATCAATGGTGTGGATAATGTGTTTTATAACCAAGGTGAGTGATAGTAGCTTTCTACACTATCGATGTTTATGGCAAAAAAAAAAAAAAAAAAAAAAAAAAAAAAAACAGAAGAAAATTGTGAAAAAAAAAAAAAAAAGCTTAGATTTTATTGCAGACCAAGTCTAAAATAGGTGCAGTATGTGTATAATAAGTATGATCATTATGTAAACTACTTGATATCTCTGTTTAAGAGGCAGTTTTCCTGTGGAAGGTTTATATGAGTTCTGTCAAACTGTGGATTCATTTCAGCACATAGAGTTAAACACTGTAAAATGACGTGTGTACTTGTAGAATATAGGTCATTTTGTTCATGTTGTTTGAATGCTGTCACATTGTTTTATACAGTATTTATATTTTTATACTTATTTTGATAATAAAGTTTTTAAAATCTTTTCTCTTTTACATGTTCTTCATTTAAAGTGAGGTTAAACATTGTGGTTTAAAAAAAAATAGATCAGTTTCTGCACTCTCACTTTTGTGGCACTTTTAAAAAATACAAAATATGATCTGAAAAAAGTTTAAAAGACTTCTTTTTTTTTTTTTTTTTTTTTTTTTCAACAAATGACCAATGACATTTGATGTGTTTAAAACTAGCTACTTTTCATACTTTGTTAGATAATGCAACTTTATAATGCGACTACACAGTAAGGGGGTATTTGTTCACATTTAAGTTAATAGGTATCATGAATTAACAATGCGTATTTTTAACACCATTTAATATTGGTTATTGTTAATTTGTACAGTAAAAATCCAGTTGTTCATTGTTAGTCCATGTAAGTTCATAATGAATTAACATAATGTTAAAAATTTAATAGAACATGTAATATATTAACATTAACCAATAAAGACCAGTAAAAGTTAATGTTAATATATGTAGTTAACTATTGTTAACAATTAAATCTTATTGTAAAGTGTTATGGATATTAGTTTATCTTACATATCCAAGTTCTCACTAAACAAAGGGATTTGTGCATCTAATACGTAAAAAAATAATTAAAAAAAATTATGGGACACCAAAGTATACCCTATTCACGGAAATTGTCATTAAATAAATTAGATAAATATTTTTTGTGTGAGTTTTTGCCTTTAATTTTAAAATCATAGTTCCTCTCTCATACCCCAGCTCTATTAAACCAGTGTTAAAAAGTCTTAACCAGCAAATCTTAAACATGGGTTTTCATCACTACCCACCTCCAACTGTAGTTTTATAAAGGCATATTTTCACTGTACTGCATTGTGAATATAGCATAATGCATTTATTGGGATCTTGACAGAGTATGACACACACTAGTTATAAAAAATGTAGCTGCAGTCTGTGGCTTTATCATCTAAACCAAGAGTTCCTTTAACCAAGGCCTTTTTCCATTTGGGAAATGAACAAATTACGTAGTTTATAAAAAATAAATCAAATAAAAAAAGTGATTAAACATTCTGGTGTTGGTATTCTGATATTAGTTTGTCCAAAGGCAGAGCCACAGCATATCTGTTCTCATTGGCATGTTAAGGCTTTTGGTTGGGGTCACGGCCGTACTGAGATAGGGCATAATTGACATTTTATTTCATTAACTCCAGTCCGCTATTACACGGATAAGGTTAACGGAGAAATAAGCATGTATTAGGACCGGCGCTGCCCTATTTTCCATCCTGACCTTGAATTACTCAATAATAATAAGCTTTCCTTTGACAAGGTAACTACTATAGTCTTTTTCTTAATGCCACAGCATTTTCCATTTTCTGCTTTCCCACCCCCACTGCTTTTTTGTGACCTTCGGTTTCATTGATAGGCAGCAGTTCACAGTGTATATATAAATCTTTGCTGGAAAGAAAAAAAAATAATAAAACAATAATATTTCTATTGGAATATGATGCAAAGCACCCATGTTTTTCTGAATGCAGTACTTCCATTGCACTAAGGTAACTTCGTGACATAAATAAATAAAAAACTAATTACAAGACAAAAGGAATGCTTCTCCACAGTCACACATGATAAACTAACTGCGAAGACGAGGAGAACCTTAAACTGCTGAGAGAAGCAAAAGCAAAAATGAAGACATTTTGCTTGTGCCTGCACATAAGGCACAAGCAAAAGAGTCATACGTTTTGGTAAAACCTTTTATCTTTCCATGCTATAACACTGTTCACAGTGTTCACCTCCCCCAATCCCCGTTGCGGTGTTCAACTACACTTTCTACGCTCACTTGAAATACATGAGAAAATGCTTAAACGGAAAAGCATTATTTTAATTTGAAGAAGCTCTTTAGACAAAGGTGATGTTCTATAAAGGACTGTAATATTATTTAAATGAAGAACAATGTCTAGAGGCCAGCACACATTTCTTTTGATGGAATTGACCCCATACAATGAAATCATTGTAGTGCACATCTTAATCTTAATCTTGTTTATCAGGGTATTAAAATAAAATGGTTAATCTATATTAGTACTTTGCTCACATAACATGTGAATTGGTTACAGTTTAAAGGAACAGTTCACACAAATATGAAATTTTATCATCATTTATTCACCCGGCAGTTGTTTTCTGTGAAACACAAAAGAAGATGTTTTGAAGAATCTTCACGAACCATTAAAAAAAAAAAAAAACACCATATAGAATTATTAAAGTAGTCCAGATGACTTGTGCACTATATTTAAATCTTCTGAAGCCATTTAATAGCTTTGTGTGAGGAACAGACTGAAATTTAGGTCTATTTTTAACTGAACATCTTCCTTTCTCATTCAATCTCAAATCTGGTGTCAAACCTGTATTTTATTATTATATATATATATATATACAGGTGCATCTCAATAAATTAGAATGTTGTGGAAAAGTTCATTTATTTCAGTAATTCAACTCAAATTGTGAAACTCGTGTATTAAATAAATTCAATGCACACAGACTGAAGTAGTTTAAGTCTTTGGTTCTTTTAATTGTGATGATTTTGGCTCACATTTAACAGAAACCCACCAATTCACTATCTCAAAAAATAAGAATATGTTGACATGCCAATCAGCTAATCAACTCAAAACACCTGCAAATGTTTCCTGAGCCTTCAAAATGGTCTCTCAGTTTGGTTCACTAGGCTACACAATCATGGGGAAGACTGCTGATCTGACAGTTGTCCAGAAGACAATCATTGACACCCTTCACAAGGAGGGTAAGCCACAAACATTCATTGCCAAATAAGCTGGCTGTTCACAGAGTGCTGTATCCAAGCATGTTAACAGAAAGTTGAGTGGAAGGAAAAAGTGTGGAAGAAAAAGATGCACAACCAACCGAGAGAACCTCAGCCTTATGATTGTCAAGCAAAATCGATTCAAGAATTTGGGTGAACTTCACAAGGAATGGACTGAGGCTGGGGTCAAGGCATCAAGAGCCACCACACACAGACATGTCAAGGAATTTGGGTACAGTTGTCGTATTCCTCTTGTTAAGCCACTCCTGAACCACAGACAACGTCAGAGGCGTCTTACCTGGGCTAAGGAGAAGAAGAACTGGACTGTTGCCCAGTGGTCCAAAGTCCTCTTTTCAGATGAGAGCAAGTTTTGTATTTCATTTGGAAACCAAGGTCCTAGAGTCTGGAGGAAGGGTGGAGAAGCTCATAGCCCAAGTTGCTTGAAGTCCAGTGTTAAGTTTCCACAGTCTGTGATGATTTGGGGTGCAGTGTCATCTGCTGGTGTTGGTCCATTGTGTTTTTTTGAAAACCAAAGTCACTGCACCCGTTTACCAAGACATTTTGGAGCACTTCATGCTTCCTTCTGCTGACCAGCTTTTTAAAGATGCTGATTTCATTTTCCAGCAGGATTTGGCACCTGCCCACACTGCCAAAAGCACCAAAAGTTGGTTAAATGACCATGGTGTTGGTGTGCTTGACTGGCCAGCAAACTCACCAGACCTGAACCCCATAGAGAATTTTTGGGGTATTGTCAAGAGGAAAATGAGAAACAAGAGACCAAAAAATGCAGATGAGCTGAAGGCCACTGTCAAAGAAACTTGGGCTTCCATACCACCTCAGCAGTGCCACAAACTGATCACCTCCATGCCACGCTGAATTGAGACAGTAATTAAAGCAAAAGGAGCCCCTACCAAGTATTGAAATGAACATATTTTCCAGAAGGCCAACAATTCACTAAAAATGTTTTTTTTTATTGGTCTTATGATGTATTCTAATTTTTTGAGATAGTGAATTGGTGGTTTTTGTTAAATGTGAGCCAAAATCATCACAATTAAATGAACCAAAGACTTAAACTACTTCAGTCTGTGTGCATTGAATTTATTTAATACACGAGTTTCACAATTTGAGTTGAATTACTGAAATAAATGAACTTTTCCACGGCATTCTAATTTATTGAGATGCACCTGTATGTATGTATATATATATATATATATATATATCTTTTTCAAGATTTAAGAGCTTCAATGAAGGGGAAGATTATCAGTGAATAATGTATTTTTCTTTTTGTTTTCTAACAAAGCTATCATATGTCTTCAGAAGACTTGGAAACACACGTACATGTCATATAAACTACTTTTGAGGTGTTTTATATAAGGTGCTTTATAGCCATGATCACTATAAAGATTCTTCAAAATGTAACCTTTTGTGTTCCATGAAAAAAATTAAAACAAAAATAGAAAAATAGGTTTTAATGAGTAAAACGTACCTCTCTAACTTAAAACTTTAAACTAAATCTAACCAATTGTGATCTAAAGCAGACACACAACAGACATCCTTACCCTTAACCAATACCTAAACCTAACCGATAGTGTCCCAAAAACAAAATGAGAAATGAAAAACACATTTTCTGAAACAACCACATCATCTCGTGTCCCTTCCATGACACTCTTGTGTCAGCTTGTGTGTTTGACTGGTCTCGAATCGCAGTGTTCAGAGTCCAAAGTCCAACACTCTATCAGGTAGGGGCAGTGGTGGCTCAGTGGTTAAGGCTCTGGGTTACTGATCAGAAGGTTGGGGGTTCAAGCCCCAGCACTGCCAAGATGCCACTGTTGGGCCCTTGAGCAAGGCCCTTGACCCTATCTGTTCCAGGGGTGCCATATCATGGCTGAACCCGCACTCTGGGGGGGAAAAAAAAAAAAAAAAAGAATTTCACTGTATATGTGCAAATATGTGATAAATAAATATAATTAAAAAAAATAAATAATTATAATTAATTAAAAAAAAGGTAAGCTACCACAGAACTAATCACATTGGAATAAGTGTGTAAATGTACAGTAGGTGAGTCTGTACTTAAAGCATTAACATGTATATTTTTTTCAAATGATGAGTTACAGTAAAAGTGTTTCGATATCATAACATAACAGTGTGTGAGTAATAGTGCAAAAAATAAGTGTTTATAAAGTCATAATCAGTCGTTGTAGTCGCGATTTGAATAAACTGCACAGTTGTTGTAGCGCTTCTAGGAAACTGCAATGAAATTTAGAATTCGGCATGTAAAAGTCAGTTTACAAAACTTTTATAGTAACGTTCATTCTATGAGACTAGGTTATTCCTTTCATTTTCCTAATGTCATTGTTTTCCAAAGTATGTTATTATGGTAAGCATTTTTGAAAGTCTGTTCCAGTGTGGATGAGTACCGTAAATGTAACAAAATCAATGCATTCCTAAACACAAACAGTTAGTGTGGACGTTATCGTATAGAATTTTCATTGTTGCTTGCTTCTTTTACAGTCGAGGCTAACACTAATGTTGCTCAAGTTTGGGTGACCCAGGAACCATGGAGTTACTAACATCACAGTCCTGCTGTGCCCATGAACAGGAACTAAACCCCACAACACTCCACAGAAACTGAAAGCCCTGAAATTAGTATTCTGCAAGTCGCTCTGAATGAAATGTGTTTGCAAAGGGCAATCAACCTTGATTTTTCTTTTTGGTTTTCACTGTGAATGTGAATAATATGCAACATATATAGAAAACATTTTTTTTTTTTTTTTTTTTTGCTCCATTGGTCACTGTTGTACTCTTAGATTAAAATATCCAAGGATGGAAAGCACAGTTCTGCTGAGATTTTCCTTTGTGCAGGTGGGTAGCAGCATATTTTTATTGCTGTGAAATACCCTCACATATATATGGATTTCATTGTAAGGCAGAAGTGAGGGATAATATTCCTCCAATACTCGTTGTACAACTCAATCCGAGCAGACAATGTAAATCTACCCTCACTCTACATACAATAATGCACCAAAAGGGTGGATATCACTAAACGAGATCCACTTTTCATTTGATCAATAGCTCCTAACCGTCCATTTGTGCAGATATTTTCTTTGCAAAGCTGAAGTGCACCTCTTCAATTTCAGCTCAGAAGGGTTCTTCTATCTGTAGTTTCTAAAAAAAAATAATAATAAAAAAAATCTCTCCTGCAGTCAGAGCTAAACATTAGCATTTCAGGAAATTCACAATATAGCCATTCTACACAAAGAGCCACTTATCCATTGACTTGACTTAATATATTCGCCCGCATACAGTGGGGTCCAAAAGTCTGAGACCACATTGTAAATCTGGGATTCAAAATCAAATGTAAATAAAAAAAATAAATAAATAAATAAATAAATAAATAAAAATAAAACACACACACATATATATATATATATATATATATATATATATATATATATATATATATATATATATGTCACTAATCAAGCAGTTTGAAACATCGATGTGGCATGGCACGTGTGGTCATGTGTCGGTCTGCGCGAGAGGGAGAGCGGTAAGGCTCATCACCTGGCTCATAATTATCTCTAACACCTGTCTCTCATTATAGTGATGGCGGAGGGAGATTTAAAAGGCACGCCAAAGCATCAGAGAGAGAGAGAGAGCGTGGCCAGAAAGCACACCAGAAGAACAGAGAGAGAGTGCTTTTTCATTTATTTATGAACTGTTTGTTTTGACGGTTACCGTCAATTTTGTGTAGAAGCTGACGATTAAAAAGACTGACCTTGAACCTGCTTCATAGTCTCCTGACTCCTCCATTGCCCACGAACTGAGAACATTTCTACAGTGGTGCCGAGAACCCGGCTTTGGAGGACAGCACTGTTACGGAGTCTTCACCGCTGGGCGAAGTCTTCAAGACCCTCACCAGTATCCAGCAATCACAACACCAAGCCCTCCAGCAGGTATGCTGGGAGCAGAAACAACGCTTCCGATTCCTGCTCCAGGCACAAGCAGAGCACTGGCAGGTGCTCCGGAGCTTGATCGCCAGGGAGGGGACTGGCACTGCGACCTCCTCGGAGCCTGTTCCACTGGTGGCCTTGATGAAGATGGGGCCAAACGACGATCCGGAGGCCTTCCTCGACCTCTTTGAAAAGACCACGGAGGTTTGGAGGTGGCCTCCTGATCAGTGGGCGGCCCACCTGTTGCCCCTGCTCTCCGGGTGGCGCAGCTGGCGGCACAACAACTTCCCGCTGCCAGCCTCCTGGACTACAGCCACCTGAGAAAGGCCATCCAGCAACGGGTCGGTCAGACCCCAGAGCAGAGCCTACAGCTTTTCCGCTCATTAAGCTTCGGGAAGGACGGCCACTCGTTCGTTTTTGCGCAGCAGCTCCGTGACGCCTGCGGGAAATGGTTGCTGGTGGGGGGAACCCGCGGCGTCGTGGAAGTTGTCGATCTGGTGGTACTGGAGAAATTTGTCTCCCAACTTCCCCGAGGCATGTCCGAGTGGGTCCAGTGCCACTGCCCGGCGTTGTTGGAGAAAGCCGTCTAGCTGGCAGAGGACTACATGGCAGCATTCCCAGGAGGCAGCGAAGCAGTCTCTTCTTCTCTCTCTTCTCTCTCTCCTCCCCCTGTGCCTCATGTTCCCTCCCCCTGTTTCCCTCACTCTCGCCCAGTTCTGGCTCCTAGGAGGTGGGGAGGCCCGCCCAAACCCCGCCCTTGGTCCAGAGGACCCTTCCCCTTGTCTGTCTCTCCTACCCCCCTGTCTCCCTCCGCTATCCCCTCCAGGTTGGCGAGACCACCCCCACGAGTGCGGAAGGAAGACCTGGGCCGGTCTGCTGGAGAGAGAGAGTGGCCAGAAAGCACACCAGACGAACAGAGAGAGAGTGCTTTTTCATTTATTTATGAACTGTTTGTTTTGACAGTTACTGTCAATTTTGTGTAGAAGCTGACAATTTAAAAAGACTGACCTTGAACCTGCTTCGTTGTCTCCTCACTCCTCCATTGCCCACAAACTTAGAACCTTTCTACAACTGACTATATTAACTACTTTGTACAAAATGTCAGATTTCCTTACTTCAACTGAAGCACACAAGATGCTCTTTGGAACGTTTAACAATCATGCTGGATAACATGGATCAGGTTTTGTACAAACTTGTGAAGTCCATGCAAGCTCAAGTGCACACTGTCATTAAAGCAAAAGGAGGACATATCAACTACTAAGAAATTCTGAAATTGTTTTTAAATTTGCAATTCAACTTATCATTTACATTTTTATACTGGTATATCATTTTATATTCAAAAATATTCTCAGACTTTTGAACCCCACTGTATGTAAATAAATCAGAAAATGCCTAAGATGAACATTTAGACTGTATAATGTCAGGTTCCCATTGTGGCAACTTACCCGACAGTACAATGGTTGACAGGATACCCCATTATTAGGGTAATGTCAACCTGTGTTTAAATAAGCTGTACCTTTTTCCCTGGGCAATAACGGAGGAAATGTCCAACACCATTTTTATCAACCTGGTCTCATAGAAACACATTACTATACCTACATAAAGTTGTACGCATCACGGCAGTTTCAACAACAATGTTTTGGTGCTAAAACAACGCCTTTTGTTCACTTTTACACAAATCACGTGTAAAACAGCAGATTATCAGTTTATAAACACGTACTTTTCGCCCTATTCTTCACACAATACATTCTAATTACATTTGAATGCTTTTACTATAGTGCATCATGACGATACATTTTAATATTGGCATTACTGTACATAACTGACCACATTTATGCTTGTTCGAGTGTCAATTGCATGGTAGCTCAACTGATCAAGTGTTGCACTTGTGATGCAAAGGATCATGGTATGAACATATTAAAAAGAAGAAGAGCATACGAGTCGACGTGTGAGCCAAAAGTCTCATATAAGCACCACAAAATGATGTGGTTGCTTCAGCAATTGCGTTTTTCATCTCACATTTGCTGTTTAATGTTTACATACTGTAGTGGTGTGGATGCAACATCATTCAAAATCAATAGTTGTCGGGGTATGATGCCATTGTAGAAATTCACTATTCATAGTCAGCCATGATTAACTTAATTCAAGAGTGAAAGTGTCCACGAACAAGGGGAATATTGAGATTAAGTGAGTGGAATTCGGCTGGTCATATGATCCTACCATGGCCGCCGCTTTTATAAGGTTACTGATATGACTGGATTCTTCGGCTGTGACTACATTAATCCGGATTCATTTGAAAAAGGTGTTTTAATTTTTTAAATGCTCTCTGTCCACACTGCTGTTTTCAAGCTTTTTTCAAAAGTTGCTCATCCACACTGAAACATATGAAAATGCTTAAATCCCTTTACTGTGCATGCAAAAAAATTGCCGTTGCATGTACGGTCTGAAATGCAATTGTCCTCGTGTTCCGTCACAAGGCACCAATTCTGAGTAAACTTCCTGTCGTCTTTGAAGGAATGCAATGTGAATGTTGTACAAAGTAACATTTCTCTTTAACAATGCTTTCAAAATGAATATCAGGCACAACAGCGCCGCTATACCATGGACCGCCATCTTGATTGTTTTTGTTGAATGGATCACATGACTGCTCACATGACAACAAATACATCATAGTTTTCAGATATATACATTTTCCAAGTCCACACCACAACTTGAATATGCCATTTTAAAATGTATCCACTTGGGAGAGCGTTTTCAAAAAGCTCAGTTTTCGCCAACAAAAACACCAGTGGACAGAAGGCCAAAACGTAGAGAAAAAGATGCTTTTTCAAATGTAAAACGTATTAGTGTGGACCTAGCCTTCATCTCTTGTGAGTGGTCATGATTCTATACATACTACACAATGTCGCCACAGTCACATCATTTTCATGAGATCAGGCTGTTTTGTTTTTTGTAGCTAAAACTTCTATGTATGTGTCTGTACATAAAATTACTTTAAAAAATAAACCTAGCCTGAGAAGTTTTCACTGGTGAATAAAATATGACAACTTACCCCGGTCTCCCCATTCTCATTTATCCTCTTTGCAATCTCTAAGTCATTAATGTATAACTGCTGAGCCTTATCTAACTATTAACCTTGCTGGACTTCTCTGAATTGGATGTATCAGTACAGTTCTAGGCAAGAAGGCTTAAAAAACAATCATACTAATGGGGACCATTTCATCAAATCACATGATGTCATTGTAATCTGAAAATGTTATATTATAATTCAGGTATCAATGCAGCTGTAATCCACCAGCAAAACATTTATCAGTGTGAATGCTGTGAAATGATGAAGACATAATTACAGAAGCAGCCATTTATCTGATTTAAAAACCACAGCACGCCTGACCCTCGCACAACATTTGAATATGACCAATGAGTCACTGAAGGACTGTCACACCTGCAGGGTCAGTTGTTGCATGTGGCTGTGCGATGAACTGTATTTTGCACTCGTAAAGGGCACATGGTAGCCTGATACAACTATATCTATAAATTAAACCTGAGGTCAAGGTGAACCAAGACCAGATGAGCTGTCACTGTAGATTACCCCCGCTTGATGATTTAAAAGGGGTCCGAAACCATCGGTCAGTCTGGTGCCAGCAATGTGTCATTAAAATCTGAAATGACCAAGCAAGATCCTTGCCTCCCGTCTAATGCCCTTATCTTTCAAAGAGGAAGAGGCTTTTTCTGCAGTGCTTCGAAGTAATGTGCTTATAATGGATGTTGGAACATGACTCTCCGCTCACGTAGACCGCGTCTTTTTCTCACGAAGCCCTAATCATCAAACAGTCTACTGCTTGAATCAGACTAGAGACCATTTGAACATAATGACAACAGGGAAAGTTGTGCTGTCATAAATTTTCTATCTAATTGAGATCATTTGTCTTCGATAACGTTTCAAATGAGCCTTAATGATATTGAGCAGCAGACAGTGTCACATTAAAAGCTCCTAAAACACATGTGGAGCAATCATTATTTCTTCAATCAAAAGAGAAAAATGCTTGGCAGAATGTTGCCATTAGGTCACTATAGCATGAAAATGTCTGTCAAAGACTAGACATTTTGAATTCTCTGGATATTCGCTACTAACAGCATGCAACTTGACGCAGAGCTTGACTTCTTGTTGTGGTGGAAACAGTTTAATCACAGCATTTAGAATAAGAAGGGGACTGGGCATCAAACAGAGAGTTATTTGGAGAGACCAATGTCCCATAGACTGCAATGAACTGTAGGAAATGCCTCTAGTCCGGAGCGACACTGCGTGGTTGCTGCAGCAACATGGTGGGAAAAGATCATCATGTACATAAATCTCTCTGACAGTAGAGAGTGATCCGAGAAAGCACAAAGCTAGCTCTCTTTAATGTTTTTTTTTTTTTTTTTTTTTTTTCCAAGATGCATTGTAAATGGAGGTTAAATTGGGCCATTCCATTTCATCGTTTTGGTACATTTGATTCAAAAAATAAAACAATATATATTGCCAATATTGTTTGTCATTTTATTGCCAGTTTGGTCTCATGCACATTTTGTCTCATTTTATAAAAAAAAAAAAAAAAAAAAAGTGATTTACAGCTGAGATTAATATTCATCATCTACTCTTGTGTTCTGTAGAAGAAAGAAAGTCATATGGGTTTGGGACAACTTTTGGGCGGATATATGATGACATTTTATTTTTTGGGGTGAACTGTTCCTTTACGTTTTATGCTTCCCTCTATTCAGCGACTGACCCTTTTTAGACTGATCACACTGTGGTTTCGGTGACAGTAGAAAATCTTACTTGACAGTAGAAAGTGCTTACTGAAATTTTAACCACTGCCCCTAGTGGCCAAAGCTGAACATGATGTTGAACATATGGACACATGTTAGCTCCAGTTTCTGGGTGAAATTTCCACAAAGTGGCACCAAAAGCAAGACAACAAAAATGCATATTTGATTAACTCTACCCCCTAACCCTAACACCAACCCTAAACCTAACCGTCAATGAAAAATTAAATAAATAATAAATAAATTAGAGCAAAAATGCAACTGCATTACGCTCACCATTGTTTATGTGAATGTGATGGGACAAGAACCCCGTTTTTTATATATAGATAGATTGATATATACAGTACAGTATATACTGTATATACTGTATTTAGATAGATAGATAGATAGATAGATAGATAGATAGATAGATAGATAGATAGATTTTTTTCTGAAATTCATGGAAATTCCCTCCACAGTGTAGTTTCCACCACATCTCATATTCTATATCGTGTTAAACAGAATTCTGTGGCGGAATCGACGGTAATGGAAATACAATTTTACATGATTTTGAAATACTGATTTCATAGCTAACATTTTATGTATCCAATCACTTAACATTTTCACACTTTTTGTGTAATTTGGTAAAATTTCAACTTGTTTGAAACTATAAAATTGTAGCAAATTAGCTTAAAAGGGAATTATTTATAATTAATTATAACTGGTTATAATTAATAATAAATATTTAGATTAGATCTTAGAATTAACTGTAGCAGAATCGATATTACAATTACTTGATCTGTCCGTCCAGCGAGCAGACAATATAATTATTTATCAATTCTAGGAAAATTACTTTCCTGGCCAAGGAACAATAGCCTTCCTACTTATACAGTGCTAGCAGTAGTTTAGCATGTAGCAAGGAGCAACATTCAGTGACTTTGAATTATGAGAGGAACACAGAGACAATCAATCGTGAATATAAGGGATTTAATAAATGAAACTATAACTAACATACAAACAAACTAAGCAAAACATACATATATAGAATGAAGGAAAGTAAGGAAAAGAGAGAGAGAGAGAAAGAATGGCAGTATTTCAAGGGTTTTAAAACTCTCAGTTAACCACAACCTAAATGAGAATCATCAGAGGCACAATACAACTTAAAAGGGGTTCAAACTTAAACGCGCATCTAATCAGTTGTAAATGGTTACTTGCATTGGTTTGTTGCTGAATAAGAGTCTTGATGCGGTAGACGAGGTTCTCGATGATTTCTTTAGGAGTGAGTTGAAGAAGTCCACAGGAAATCCACAAAGTTACTTGAAGGTAAACACTGCCAGAAGGTTAAACTCAAGAGAGAGTTTTGGAGTGGGTTGGTCTCAAGAAGAAGAAGTTTTGAGCGATGATTTCTTTGCGCTCTGGAGTTTTGATAGTTCATTGCCGCACCCATTTTGTGGGTGGAGTGGCCAATCAGAGGCATGCATTTTGAGCGGGAGAGACATCCTTTGTCTCCGTTTATGGCCCATTCGCATTTTATTGCTGATCTGGACCGCTAGTGCAGCTTTTAATTCAAAACATAGTAAGAATTGTTCGATGCATTTCACGATCACATGGTGTACATTATTGTGTAAGAAATAAAGGGAAGATCATTTTGATACCAAGAAGGTAACCTCCAGACGATATTAAAGCAGAGAAACACTCATACACTTGAATATAGGCATTTAACGTCTAACTAATACAAGTAAAGGGTTTTAACTAAGTTAATATGATAGGGGAATGATCTGTGGAATGTGTTTGAAGCTTGATGGAGACACTTCAGAGGAGGCCTGTTTTAGCATCCTTTTGATAGTGATAAAGACCATCTGCAATTTAGCACCCATATAAATGTAAACGTGGAGACCAGGTCAGTAATTTATATGCAAATGTCAAAAGGCTAAAAGGTTTTTTTTCAAACAAAGTTTTTTTCAAACAAAGTGTAATTAGCCATCACTGATCTTACACAGACGTTACAAAATGATAAAAATAAATAAATAAAAAAATAATAAAAAATATAATTAAACGGTGATGCATTTTTGGTGAGGTGCAAATGACACCACAACTGCGGTAAAGTTATAATTTTGGAGAAAAAAAAAAGAAAGAAAAAAAAACATTAAAGAAATAATTTTCACTGAATAAATATTGAAATGGTTTATGTTTAATTAACTTTTGTTTAGTTTATCATAGTTTTAAACAATTAATGATTTGTATATTTATAATGGATTTTCATTGTTTAATATTGAAAGTCTGGTGTGGGACAAGGTTTAAACAATAAAATCTACATATAAAATAAATTCGACAAGTAGCAAAAATAAACTGAGAAGGTCTGGTAAAAAGTTTCCTATTCAGTTTTAATGAGACCCTCATATAATACAATAAATACATAAATAAATATATAAATTATGTCTGTTTGATGAAAATCAACCCAGAAGTTGAAGAAACACTCATATGTGTAATGTATGTATTTTGGAAAATGAGGAGAGATTTTTGCCTAGAGCACAAGAATCACCACCAGATTTTAATGTTCCCCTACCTCCAAAATCCAATTTAACCCCTGATCATAAACTATCCACATATCATATGGAATAACACATAAAAGTATTTTCATTCTTGCCTTGTTGGCAGTCTGAGAGTTAACGGCTGGAAGACGGTCAAATGTGTTCAATGAGCTGTCAATTACGGCACGGTTTCCAAACTCTGTAAGCTGATTGGGGGATAATATTTGATGCAGGTTTATTATGACCAGAGGCCATTTTGGAGTTCACCAATAACTGTTAAGTCAGCAAGGATAGAAATGTGTGAAGCAAATCCTTCTCTACTCAGTTACCTGATTCAATAGCGTCAGCCTTCTCATCAAAGTCACCAATGAGCATGTGCGAAACAGCAGGTGTGCGACGGTGACCCAAAATACATTGATTGTCATGTATCTCTTTGATATCGCCTGTGTTTTAAAACAGTGGCATCAGCATGTTACATTTGCAGCGGTTCTTTTCGAGGCTTCAGGCTCCAATATAAGACACAGCTCTGCTATCATCTTCTTTTTCTCTGTTCTGCATTAAATATAACTATTCTGCTGAGTAGGACTATTTCACTTTAGCGAGAACCAACTTACTTCAAAACTTTCTCTCTCTCAACTTAAAGGGATATTTCTTACAAAAAAATGAAAATTACCTCATTATTTACTCAACTTCATGTTGTTCCAAACCCATATGACATTCTTTCTTCCATGGAACACAAAAAGCGATGTATTGCTGACTGTTAGAGACTACTGGCCTCAGTCATCATTCACTATCATTGGGTCCTTTTTTTTTTTTTTTTTTTTTTTTACATTCAATGAGTCCATCTTTCTCCTTTTGCGTACCACAGAAGAAAGCAAGTCATCCAGGTTTTGAACAACATGAAGGCAAGTAAATTATGATATAAATTTCATCTTTGGTTGAACTCTCCCTTTAAGTGTTCTATACGCTGTTGTCGAGAATGTGTTTGGCAAGGTCTTAATAACACCTGTTACCACATTTATTAGATGCACAGACACACACTTTGGGAGGCAAAGGGCAGATTATTGATCAATAATGCAAGTCATATTTGATGTGACAAGACAGGTTAGTCACCAGGGACAGAAAAGGAGGCTTCCTCTCTTCGCTCTCATTTCTTCAAGAGAAATGAGAGTGAAGTGGCATAGGCTTCATTTGAACATTGTGTTTGTTATAGCCAACCTTGATCACAAAAAATAAGTCGGAACATGTTTGTTCCTGTATGGCTCAATAGCAGAGTGGTTTTGTGCTCATATTCAGCATTTCAATGAACAGCTCATTTAACATGAGGTTGATATTGAGTAGCTTACCTTTTAGACACAACATGGCCATTGGCCAATTCTTGTGTCTATTTTTGCTCCGCCAATGAAAATAGTTCAGAAGCCAAACCGGATCAGCCGTTGTGTATCACTGAGACTGACAGTGTGTCTGGAACACCACCAACATAGATAATCACAGTGTTCTAAACAGAGAAGCATTCCAGTTACCAAATGTCTGACTATCGTCCATATCGCGCTCCATATCAACTGTGGTGAAACTTTTGCAAAACAATATTAGGTGGTTCCTCACACATTTCGCAGCAGTTCTGAGGTGAAATGTCCACTAAGTGCGCTAAAAGTGAGTTAAATTTTCTAGTGATTTTCTAGTGAAAGTGATTTTAAGGTCAATGCTCTATCAAGTTTTCCATTAACAAAACCTACCTAGTCCTACCTTAAACATAACCGATAGTGTCATAAAAAGACGTCAGATGTTTTTAAACTACTTTTCCATAAAAATGTGTGTACTGTATATTCGTAGGCACAGCTGAAAACAGCTTGTATTTGGTGCCACTCCATGAACATTTTACCCAGAAAATGGAGCTCACACATGCCTATACACCCAACAACACCTATCGCTTTGGCCACAGTGGGTAGTGTTTCACATTTCGGTAAGCACAGACCAATTTCAGCTAAAGAAGAATAATCTTAGTATTTTCTATTTCACCATGAGATCAGTCTTTAGAAACTTCACACTTGTTCAATATTAACTCTAACCACAACCGTGTGACAGTTAGAGTTTCATTTACCGAAAGAGTGATATTCTCTCCCTTCCAAACAATCTCTGACTATGTAAAAAGAGAAAGATGTGGAGAAAGAAAGAAAAATAGAGAGACAGTAAAGGATTCTGAACTTCTACAGAGTTATGCCACTGATTGTAAACAGGTACTCTAGTGCATGCTCAAGAGGACATGATGAGTAGACACAGCCCAGATGTACAATTAATCATTTGAGTCATGTGGCCCAAATGACCCACAGGATGTACTCATCGCTTTTTAAAATCCATCTTAAAAAGCAGCTCAGCTCTCTGGAGACTTAGAGGGTAATAGTGGGGTAGGTGCTCTGGAGGTGTTTGCCTATGACGATAGCGGCCTAACAAGCTGTGTAGGGCATTGCAGGTTCAGGTGATGGTGTGGTGTTATGGGATTCTGAACCAATTTGGGATAAAAGCTTGACGGATTTTCAGACACTCAGAAAGGTCTTACGGTTATACTGTATACTTATATATAACCATTATATATATATATATATATATATATATATATATATATATATATATATATATATATATATATATATATATGCTGGGCCTCATGTATTCAGATAGAAGACAAAGGCAGGCCTAACACAGTCGTAAAACCTAACTCGGGCCCCCACATACCAGGTCATAAAATTTACTGATAGAAATCGTGCCAAAATCAAACAAAGGGTGTCCAAAACAGACTACAAATCCCATGAAGCCTTACTCACTAATGGATCGAACTCTCAACTCCTATTGGATGAGGCACACGACAGAACGCACCTCAACAATGACATCATCAGGAGTAGAAATACCTCTGAAATGCTTCCGGGATTTGCTTCTAGCAACTTTGCTCGCCGTGTGTAGACGCAGTTCGTCACTGCTCTCAGGTGCAGCCTCGTGGCACAAGGAAGTAACGTCCGACTTGAAACTGTGGCCATACAATCTCCATCTCGCTGGACGAGTTGAGATTACTCTGTGTTCAACCGAACACTCTAACGGATCCAAAGGAGACCGCCGAGCAATCCGCATCTTCATCCGTTTGCCTGCAGAAGTGAAGAGATTAAAGATTTCTCTTCCATATTCAATCAAGTCGATGTTTCTGATTTCTCCACCAGCCCGCCGAGAATCAGCAGCCGTACCGCCCACCGACAGAGCGAGGAAACGGCCTCCCGTCATCACCCGAGCCTTGAGGAACCGAGTCTGAGTTAAAGGACGGATGAACACACATTCTGTGTCCTCATGCGATTCAAGTAAGAGGTTTACATCTGGGCAGAGATAGAATATTATAGTGTGTTATTCTTGTGTATCAAGGTTATTGCTTGTACAGTTTACAGACCACCATGTCCACTCATTATTAATACTCAGGGTATTAATTATCACGAATAGCATTCCACCAATCAGGCCTATATGGTAGAGTGGCCAGACGGAAGCCACTCCTCAGTAAAAGGCACATGACATCCCACTTGGAGTTTGCCAAAAGGCACCTGAAGGACTCTCAGACCATGAGAAACAAAGATTGAACTCTTTGGCCTGAATGGCAAGCGTCATGCCTGGAGGAAACCAGGCACCGCTCATCACCTGGCCAATACCATCCCTACAGTGAAGCATGGTGGTGGCAGCATCATGCTGTGGGGATGTTTTTCAGTGGCAGGAACTGGGAGACTAGTCAGGATCGAGGGAAAGATGAATGCAGCAATGTACAGAGACATCCTTGATGAAAACCTGCTCCAGAGCACTCTGGACCTCAGACTGTGGCAAAGGTTCATCTTCCAACAGGACAATGACCCTAAGCACACAACCAAGATAACAAAGGAGTGGCTTACGGGACAACTCTGTGAATGTCCTTGAGTGGCCCAGCCAGAGCCCAGACTTGAACCCGATTGAACATCTCTGGAGAGATCTGAAAATGGCTGTGCACCAACGCTCCCCATCCAACCTGATGGAGCTTGAGAGGTCCTGCAAAGAAGAATGAGAGAAACTGCCCAAAAATAGGTGTGCCAAGCTTGTAGCATCATACTCAAAAAGACTTGAGGCTGTAACTGTTGCAAACGTGCTTCAATAAAGTATTGAGCAAAGGCTGTGAATACTTATGTACATGTGATTTTTTTTTTAATTTTTTTTTTTTTTTTTATAAATTTGCAAAGATTTCAAACAAACGTCTTTCACATTGTCATTATGGGGTATTGTTTGTAGAATTTTGAGGAAAATAATTAATTTAATCCATATTGGAATAAGGCTGTAACATAACAAAATGTGGAAAAAGTGAAACGCTGTGAGTAATTTCCGGATGCACTGTACTCTCCACAAGAGTCATGTCCGCCATTTTGTGTGCATCCCTCCTTACACACACACACACACACACACTTGCTCTCACACACACACACACCCTCATGTGTTATAGGATTATTTTGATTTCCATATCTAATCATATCACTGTTTAGTTTGTAGTTGTAAGTCGGAAGTTTATTGACTGCATTGTATTAATTATTAATTGATATTACTGCATAAATAAACTTTGTTATATTACAAAGAGAAATGTTTTGGTTTGTTTTGCATACACCTGTGTCATGCCGACGGGATGTCAGTGCTCGGATTCAAGCCTTCATTCATTGTTTTTTTCCTGAAAATCGATATTCTTCGGATGTCGATTTTCCTAAGAAAACAATCTAATATTGAGACTGTTATACTATCTGGTTATTAGTCCCTGATTCCAGGGTGGTGCCCTGTCAAAATTAATCCTTATTTATATTCTATTGATTTTTGATAATTGATAATTATCTTTGTTGATTGTTGATTTTGAAGGATCAATATGCAGTGTTAATTTTAATTAATGTATCATAGATGTTAATGATTGGTGATTATCTTTGATAATTGTTGATTTAAAGGTTTAAAAAAGCTAACATTGATTCTCATTAACGTTCTATTGATTTTAATAATTAATAATTATATTTGATAATTATTAATTATTGCTAATAACCAAACCTGCTCCTAAATGTAGCACACTATATTTACTGGAGCCCCATATGAGGTAATTAATTAATAACTAAAGAAATAATTATTAATTAATTCTGATAGTAACACTGATCTAAACAACCAGTAAAGCCCTACATATATACCAACCTGCATCTCAGAAAAGCATTCTGAGATGCTATTCTTCTTACCACAGTTTTACAGTGTGGTTATCTGAGTTACCGTAGACTTTGTCAGTTCGATTTTTTTAAAATACAGCCATGTCACAATTATTCAACCCCTATTGCATGTAGCTGTTTCTTAAATATGTAAGGCTACACAAGTAATTGTTTTAAAACAACATTAAGTCATCAATCTGCAATGGCACTTATTTAAGTTTTAAAATGTACGTTTAGCGTTGTAAGCAAAATTGTATTTCTATGCAAAAACTGCAATTGAAAATAAGCTGTCTCAAAAGCTAATATAGGAGATTATTTCATTACACAAGAAAGGTCATGGCTAAAAGTACATTTCCAAGGCACTTCAATTTCCAATAGACAAAGTTGGCAGCACCATTCATACATTTTTTTAAATATGGTACAACAGCAACCGTCTTGGGGTGTGGAAGAAAGCAAAACTTCACCAAGGGAAATGTTGACTTGAATATTCAAGAAGTAATAGGAAAGAAGTAGGAAAGACCTGTGGAGTCCTGGAAGAAGGTTTTATAGATGTATGACACTAAACTGAAAATGAGTTTTAGACTCATGGGTCAGCAGTATGTCTGGAGTAAGATGACTGTAACGTGCTGGCTGCTGGCAATGGCGAAGATGTAGTGTAGAGAACCCATGTGCAGTTTTATTTACAGAACGTGAAATCCAAAAACATATAAATATATAAACATGACTTGACAAAAACATCTACACTCACATTCAATACTTGACAACTAGACAATGCAAACATGAGGGCTTAAATACAAGACATGGGAGAACATAAACCAATGAACAAACAGAACTCATAA
This sequence comes from Myxocyprinus asiaticus, assembly GCF_019703515.2. NCBI lineage: Eukaryota > Metazoa > Chordata > Actinopteri > Cypriniformes > Catostomidae > Myxocyprinus > Myxocyprinus asiaticus. The sequence continues at coordinate 7,039,644 of NC_059379.1, read as the reverse complement.
CAAGCTAATTAAACAATAAACCAATGAAAACATGACATATGAACATGGAGGGAAAACAGGAATCACATGACAAGGGAAACAGGAACTAAACATTTCAAAATAAAAGACATGAATAAACAAAATCCACATGACAATGACAAGGTGATGACAAGAACGACGCCATACCCACAGTCAAGCATGGAGGTGGGTCAGTCCTGTTATGGGGGTGTTTTGCGGCTGCAGGAAATGGCTATCCCGACTATGTGACTGACACCATGGATCCTTTCAGGTATCAGGCCATTTTGGCCTGAAAAATTTGATGCCTTCAATGTGTAAATTGAAGCTCGGTGATCACTGGACTTTCCAGTAAGACAATAACACCAAGGATACATCCAAGTTGTCCAAAATCTGGTTCAGGGATAGGTCGTGGAGTGTCATTAAATGGCCCTTTCAGGCCATCATTAAAATCCCATTGCAAACCTTTGTTGGTATTTCAAGGAAGCAGTGGCAGCACAGAAACCAAAGAATGTCAATGAGCTAGAAGCTTTTGCTCATGAGAAATGTGTAACACTTCTAATAGAGAGGTGTCCGAAGCCTGAGAACACTTACCTGAAACATTTATTTGCTGTCATTTAGGATATAGGATGCTCAACAAATGATTGACTTTGGGGTTTGAATATTTTTGACATGACATTTGTGGAGATTAGTTATTTGTTTATTTTAAAATTTGGGTAAACTGAACTCTTTTTTTATTTTTTTTTTTATTTATTTTTTCAAAATCATTCAAATGTGTATTAAAACTTACTTTGACTGTTTACTGAGGTTTTAGTTAATGTGTTTTAATCCACATCACCAGAATGTATTGGTGGTCAGGGGTTTGGATTATTTTGATGGCAACTGTAGCTACAAAGGGCTGATCACCATTCATTTGCACTGTATGGACCTACAGAGCTGAGATATTCTTCTAAAAATCTTTGTTTGTGTTCTGCTGAAGAAAGAAAGTCATACACATCTGGGATGGCATGAGTGTGAGTATTGATGAGAGAATGTTCATTTTTGGGTAAACTTTCCCTTTAAATGCACCTTTAACTGCCTCTAGAGGTGTTGCCTGTGTCTGAATGTTTGAAACAGTATTCTGCTGCTCAGCTGTTTCAATCTTATTTTTGGCACTGAGAGAAGAATGAAGAAAAACTTCTCTGTGAATATGCCAGGGCCTTTAGGGCCCCAACCTTATTGTATTTCCAGTGATTATCTCATTTTTTGGTCTCCTTTAGTTCAGCCAAAAAGTAAAATCCTGTCATTTTGGAACAACCCTCATGTTATTCCAAACCCAAGGGTGTAGCACTTTTTCCAGCTAAACATATACCGAGTCCACATGTTGGATTTGTATACATTGTTCTTTGCATTTTGTTACTTTGGGCTGACTTCACTACAATGCGACTTCATTCATTAATACAAAGATGCTTTCAACAATGCTCATTTGTCCATATTTTTTATCGCCATTGATGTTGATCTAAATGAATAATCTAGAGATGAGGAACACACAAATTAGTTATTTATCGGCATATCATTCTTGATTGGCAGCATTATGTGAAATGCACTGTAGAAAAACAAAAACAAAGGACAATCCTTCTTTTAAGCATACATTGCAAGTGGAGTTTATATCGGTGCCTGTGTCTTCATTAAGTTATTCTTTTTACATTATGTTTGTAAGGTAGAAGTTTGATCGGTTCTTTTTGCCGTTTAAGCAGATTACTAGATCTGTGTTAAATATGTAAAGCTATTTTTAATATCAGCTTCTGATTTTTACCTCTATTTTGGTATGCAGTCAACAAACTGTAGGAAAAAAGATAGATCTGCTGTGTTCATGGAACACTTATGCATTTTACTTAAGTCAGTAGATATGACACACTTTGTTATACATGAAAATGTACGGATGTTATTGAAATTCATTATAATTATTATAAGACTATTATTGTTGTCTTTTGATAAAAGTCATGCTCAGCAGCTAACAAGCTAAATTATAGATTTTCTTTGTTCTTATAATGTTTAAAACATCTACTAAAGTCTCTTTTGAAGGTCTGTAGACATACAAATTTTAAAGTAAAAATGTAAATTTTCTTATGAAGGTTGAACTCACTTCAAACAAAACCTAATTTGTCACCATCTTCTGGCATTACCAGATATGGTCACTTAACGAATCATTAAATGGATCTAAACTAATTTTGGTGAATGTAGTCAAAATGCTCAAGCCACTTGGATAAATTTAAATCCCACAATGCACAAGCACAGAGTAAAAAATATTGCACATGCGCAATTGTCATTATTGTTATTGATTAAATCATTTATTCACGATCAAGTTGTGCTCAGTCTAAAGTGCTCCAAGATGTCCTTTATTTTTGCAGCAAATTTTGAATGATTTTGCGATTAATTTGGAGTGGTGATGGCGTAGTGGGCTAAAGCACAGAACTGGTAAGCAGAAGGTTGCTGGTTTGATCCCCACAGCCACCACCATTGTGTCCTTGAGCAAGGCACTTAACTCCAGGTTGCTCTGGAGGGATTGTTCCTGTAATAAATGCACTGTAAGTTGCTTTGGATAAAAGTGTCTGCCAAATGCATAAATGTAATTTACTTAAATCTTTAAAATACTACAAATACAAGTATATAATACTATATATGAATATATACTGTAATATATTAATACTTCACTGTAAAAGTTAGGTCTTTATGAGCCACCTACTATTGCAATTACAATGAATGTGGACTAAACTTTCCGAGCTTTTAAGATTCATATTTGTTTTCAACTTGGCACTTATTTGCGGTTTTGTTGTGGACTCCACAAAGAATTACAGGCTCATAAGTGATACGTTAAAAACCTTATAAAATAAACTAAATGCAATATATATATATATATATATATATTATCTTAAAGACACATTGCTCAGGGAGAGACACAATATAACAATATCACCGCCATTATTGAATGCCAGTCTTTAAATGTAATATGCTCCATAAAAGTCTATAAATCTAATTTACAGAAAACTTGGCAATTACTCCATGCAAGTAGGCACTTACAGAGTGCTGGTGAAAATGCATTCTGATAAAGCACTCAGCATCTCCATAAAACGTGCGGTTGATCTGCTTGCCAAAGAGACAGAGCGCTGAAATTTTACCTGGCTTAACTCATAAAAAGACTTTATATTTGGCACTTCAGTAGATTTGTGAGGTCTCATGAACCTCAGCTGCTAGAGAGGACTTTTTGACCTGCTGCTTCGAAGAAAAGACTCCATAATTAAAAATATATGTGAGAAAGCCTTCTTAAAAAGAGTGTAACACATCCCCTAGCCTTGGTCTCAGTTAGTACTATTAGTGTAGTCTAGTTTAGTCTGTTCACACACATACTACTTATAATGCTATTGAAAGCTTCATTACACAAACATCGGCAAAGACTGAGGCGGATAAGCATGAAAACAATATTTTAAGTGACAACTATTACCTCATTCAGCAAAACCTGACATTGGAAAATGACTCAGAAGCATTTAAAATGGAGGCACGTGCCCCACTATAACGTAATCGCCATTTTAGACGAAATTCAAAGGGAGCGTTAATGGGTGCACAAATTGTTGCATATTTTGGCTCCATCTGGGTGATTTTCTTAGGGGAAAACTGTAATTGCTATCCTTGAATGCCGGTTGCCCCAACTCTTTTGAGCGGCAGTAATACGCACCCATCATATCTCCCGTGATTATGGGAGCTGCAGATGCCTGTCATTTAATTTCCAGCTTATTGCTGATGGTATGGTCTTCTCATCGATGTGTAATTTGGGAGGTTTAGGAAGGAGAAGACGAGCAGGAGAGAAAGTGGCGAGAGCTGATTGCAGTTTCAGTTGTCAAACTAAAGCCTCGCATTAGTGTCTTACACAAACGAATAAGGTATGGGAACAGCAGAAGGTAAATACCTTTGAGATTACGAGGCTTGTTTTTAGTTTCGATACACCTCTATGGGGTTTGAATAAATGACAGGTTCTTCTCTAAGACTACAGCTTCAAAAATTAAATAAAGGGTTTAGTGAAGCAGAAGCACTAACAGAAACATCAGGAGGTTTCTTTGTAAAATGGTAAAATATATACATTTAGATTCTAGACTAGATCAGTGGTTCTCAGCTGGTAAATAATCGAATTTGGGTCAGATAGTACATTAATGTACTTGTACTTCTGCTCATAAAAATGCTGCAATACCAAAACACAATACCATCTGATGTGCAAAAAGAATGACATTACTAGGGCTGTCAATCGATTAAAATTTTTAATCAAATTAATTACATGGTGTTCCGATTAATTAATTGAATTAATCACAATTAATCGCATATATAAATATTTGCGGAGAAAGCCCCTCAAATAACAATAATTCAATATATAATTGTGACATAATTATAAATATTTATCTTTAAATATTTACAAATTATATATATATATATATATATATATAATGTATATATATATATGTGTGTGTGTGTAAAATGCACTACGTTATTATGGCAGAGGAGTTAAGCATTGATAACACAATACAAAAAGCAGCTTTAGAATCCAATGTATTGTTTATTTGCATATTATTGAAAATCAGCAATCCATTTTGCAAGTGAATTTGTCAATCAATCAGAGATTTATTATGAGGGCTTGCTATGGACCCGTTAATGTACACCTGTGTCAGATGGATGCTTGTGGAGTGTCTCACTTTGGTTGTGTCGCATCATAAACATACTATTTTTAGGTCGCTATGTCAAGTTAAACTTAATTTAATACTTAGAAGAACATGTCTTGAGATCCCTTAGTTCAGATTTTCACTCCATCAAGCTGTGTTTTGAACGCAGGAAGTATCCTCATGTTGTGCTCTCTGCTGAATGGTTGTTTTGTTATCTGTATAAGCTACATGTTGCCTATACAGATGAAGTTTTCTCTTACTGCCCCCTGGATAAAACAGGTGGTACTTAAAGCTTGAATTTCTCATGAATCTTTCTTATTATGGTCCGGGGACATGATTAATTGCGTTATTTTTTTAATGTGTTATATTTTATAAAATTAATCTCACTGAATTAACGTGTTAAATCAACAGCCCTAGTAATTACATAAACATTCAGTGCACAAATAAAATCACATTATATCCTAGTGTAGATATAAACCACAAAAAGTGCCCTTGCAAAAAATCTTGAGTTCTGGCAAACTAGCCGCAAACTTGCCACAAATTTGCCACAAATTGGTCACTCATTATTTTCATATGCAAATGAGAAAATGTTTGCCAGATGTTTGCAGCTTTTCACTGGTAGTGGTGAACCTGCAGCAAACCTTTGGCAACAATGGACAATTTGAAGCAAGTTTACAGAGCTCATTTGCATGTGAAAATAATCAATGGCAAATTTGTGGCAAACTTGCAGGAGACATGGAAAGCAATATCATGAGCATTGCACACTGTGTTTGTAGCAGATGACAGCGAGCAGAGTGCTAATTCACTTTGTAGTTTGAGGCACATGCAGACTACGAGTCTGTTCCAAATCCAAGTGAGCATTCTCCGGAGGCATCATTTTAAGACATCATAGGTGCGCTCCCCACATGAAGGCTGTTCCAAATGGTAGGTATCTTAATATGCTACCTCATAGGATATCTAGTTTTGGCCAAATTTGAAGGATGCATACCAGAATGCTCGGCGGAAAAAATAAATCCAAGATGGCGGATGAAGCGAGAGAAAATTAGATTATAAATATTCTTAATCCATATAATAATCCATAATATAATCCATTCAATACTGAAAAGTATCAATAAATAACAGTTTAATATGACACAAAATTGACTATTTTACCCAAAATGTGTGTGTGGCGTGCATATTTAGGCTCAGCAGAGGATTGTGTTGTTTCTCTTGCATCACCTGTATTGAAAACAGTTGCTAGTCGAGTGTCCCGTGCGCTGCGTGTGAGGAGCGCTATTTAAATGTTGTGCAGAGCTGCTGCCTATGTAGAGCGTTCCAAATCACACTCTTATTTGGCATCATTTCAGTAAGGATGCTGCAATAGAAGACAGCTGCCTATGTAGGAAGGAGACAACGAGGCAGATCACTAAGTTTTGGAAGAGACCCTACATATTTATATAATTAAATAACAGCCTTTTGCAGTTTAAAAATTACAGTGGGCTATGTAGCAAGCTACTTTTCCAGAAGTGAGAAGCCACCATCAAAAACACACAGAAATGGAAAGGGCGTCACTCCAAAATAAAAGTTTTATTTTTATATTTTATTTAAATAAAAGTTGAATTTAAATGAGAGAGAGAGAGAGAGAGAGAGAGAGAGAGAGAGAGAGAGAGAGAGAGAGAGAGAGAGAGAGAGAGAGAAAAAGTATGTCAGGAATATATCATGACTGTATAGTTCAGTTAGGACAACTATAGATTCAAGATTTTTGGACTAGACCAGATCTGCTTTACGCATGCTGCTGCTGCAGCTGCTTGAGTCATACGCTGCTGTTGGCACGGAGACATGATACTGCTGAGATAGAAGAGACATGCTGCTGCTACTGTACAAACATCAAGATAAATCCCCCTGTAAAGCAGATCTAGGCAGGTGGTGCTGGGGAGGTGGAGGGAGACGCTGCTGCAGCCAGTTACATGTGTATTGCATGAGGTGAGAACCAATTTTATATATTTTGCCTAGAGGGAAAAACTTCTGATTGGGTGCATAGAGAGAGGTGTGCCTGTTCAACCTATCAGCCCACGATGTGTAAAATTCCTAATCTGAATTCATTGTCATTTATGTAATATTAACTGTAATAATAGTACTACAACTACTACTACTAATAATAATAATAAGCATAATATATCAATAGTAATTAAATTATATTCAAGCATTATCTCACATATGTGATTCTCTGTTATGCAGCACTTTATTCAACAGAAATATCTCCAATGTTTTATTTTGGATTATGCTGTGAGGTTTGATTAAAAAAACAACAAAAAAAAAAACAATATTATGTTAAAAACTAATTGTTCTATTTTCATTAGATGAAAGTTTTAATAAATTAATTTATTAAGACACCGTTTTTATAAAAACATTTAAATAAACTGTTGATATGGAATTCAGAAAAAATCTAACAAAAATACATGTATCGTATCGGCGAGTACTGAAAAGGAAGTATCTGTACTCATACTCGTTCTCAAAATGTTTTTTTTGGGACATCCCTAATTTTAACCATTTTTTTTTTTTTTTACTTTTGCATGATTAACAATTGTGATACTGTATTGCATTTCAATTTGATGTCCAATGTGAATTATGGGTCCTGAAGCAAAACCAGTTGAGAACAATTGGACTAGATGTTGTAAAAGCCTTATACCTATACTTAAAAACCTATATAATGTAGAGTCAACCATTATGAACACACATGAAACCTGCTGGAGCATAACTGGTCAATGTACAGTATATCATCATGGTATCTTTGTCTTTTCCAATATTAAGAAGACAATCTGATGCTTGGTTGTGTGGTGCCATCTAGTGGCCAAGATGCGTCCTGGTCTTCAAAAAGGTCATTTAAGTAGTTAGTAACAAAGTACAAGTCTTTAATTATTATGCTGTTTGAACCATGGGCATTTAGAAAAGGTATGAGAAAATAAGTTAATTATGGCAGGAAAGTTTAAGCTTATAAAGCTGTGAGAGGAGGGTTTTGGAAATGCATTGTTCAAATCTGTTATCAACAGCCACTCAATTTCAGACTGTTTGCAAGAAGGAAATATGTATGTAATATAATGTACATTATATATAGATATATTATGTTTTTATTTCTTTATTTATTTTTTCATAAATTACACTCCGATCAAAACATAACTCAGATAAAAATAAAAAAATTTTTTAAAAAAAATACGGACATTAATAATACATCAGATGTGAGGCTTGTTGAGGAGAGATGTGCTATTACAACCACTTAGCAACCACCCATGACACCATTGCAATGCACTAAAACACTCAGAACACCTTTGCAAACCTCATCGTGATAGCAACCTGCCTAGTTTAGAGTATTGCATGGGCAAACATGATTTACATTTTCTTTAGAAAGTGTTTTTTTTTTTTTATTTTAATTTTTTTTTTTATGTAAAAGTCTAGTAAGCTCTATTATTCACATTCTAGGATTGCTTCAACATGTCACATTTAAAACACTGTTTTCACCCTTTAAAAATCAGCATACATTTACATTGGATTCATTCTGTGGGCATTTCTCCTGGAAACTGGAGCTTACACATGCCCTGACGTCCAAAAAAACGTCCTGCTTTGGCCACGCGGTGCATTGCATCGAGTTTTGGTCAACTTACTGTTTCTTTGGCTTGCTCACTGGGGGTCTAAATACAAATATTATTTACTTATTATGGCACAATCTACAATCACATTTTTCTCAGATCTCACAATGATGACTAAGACATTACAGCTTTATTTTCTGTTACAGCATAATTTATAATACAACATTATTTCATGTACAGCTGCTTTGAAAATATACAGTATCTGTTGTGAAAAGCTTTATACAAATAAAAATGACTTGACTTGACTTCTAAATTCACAGTGAGAGCCACACTGCCTAAGCTATTTCTATGAGAACCATTGAATTCACCTTTCTTTCTACATGAGATTTTGGAACATAGTCTAAATATCATTTAAAATGTGTAAAATTAACATCTCAATTATCTTTCTTTACAGAAACCATTGATTCAATCAAGATAAATTAATGCTCTTAAGTAATTAAGTTCTACACTATTCATTTGCCAGTGTCCCATAGCTTTGTACTTTTGCAGCCTACAATGTTGGTAGTCTTTGAAGACCATCCAACATGCATACATTTTATAAATTCAACATGAACGACTGGCATCACCCCTTAATGTCCCCAGTCACTCTTTGTTCTCTATCCTTACAAAAAAAATTAAATAAAAAAAAAATTAAAAAAATGTTTTGCAGCAAATTTGCCGCTCGTTATTTTCACATGCAAATGAGCTTGTTATTCACTACAAATGTTTGCCGGAAGTTTGTATCTCTTTGCCGGTAGAGGTAAATCTGCAGCAAACCTGTGGCAACAATGGACAATTTGCCCCAAGTTTGCCGCAAAGCTCATTTTATGTGAAAATAAGGAGTGTCGAAGTTGCAGCAAGTTTGGTCAAACGTGCCATACACTCTCCATTTTTGGAAGGGTAATGAAATGCTGTTAAAATTACAAGCCAAGAACGCAAACCGCAAAACTAACAGTATGGAAGAAGATTATAGGAGAATTTTAGTCTTTATTTTGGTACCGAGTTATTCACTTATAATGGAACATGATTTACAAGAGTGAAAAAGATTTATTTTCTGTTTTGGCAGAATGACAAAACAGATGAAGGTTAAATACAAAAATGAATCATTTGTCTCGGTGAAATTTGCACAAAGCCACTCAGAAATGTTAATGGCTAATGGCAAAAATAGATCAATTAAACCTTTATAAAGCAGCCATTTAGAGGATCTGCTGATGACTTTCTAGTGCCACAGCCTTGATGAGAATGAATTTAGGTTTCTCCTTGACCCAGAAAGCAGGTCTCTCATTTCAAGATGTGCCTCAATAGATTTGTGCCCAACCATTCATGAATATTGCTCTGCAATCTTTCAACTTGAAAGGTTCAGAGGGCCATGGCCGTGGGTTATGACAGTCTTTTATCGTGACGGATTGAGGCTAAGGAGAAAAAACGGCTTCTGCAAGGTGCCAACAGCTGCTGCTTCTGCTGTAGCCAGTGAGGCTTCACATTTTGCTTCCTAAATTTTTTGTAATCAAGTTTATAATATGTACAATTGTTGTGTGTAATGCGTCATCGGGAAGTTAAAAGGGATTTTTGAACATCTGTACTTTGTCACTTTGTAGGCATTTTTATCCATAGCACCTTGCAATGCACTTATTCAAGGGACAGCGGTTTTCTGGGGTTAAGTGTCTTTTTTTTTTTACAATGGTGATAGTTCATGGAATGCCCTTTCTGGTGTTGGAATCTACCGTCTTCAGCCCACAGATCTGAAACCTTCAGGGTTCCATTGATAGATTTAGTGGAAGGCTAAATCATTCTGTGATGGCCTGTATCATTCTCCATTGGATTACATACTGTAAGTATTATCTGAATTATATTATTACAGAATTATAGTTTAGCAGCCTTCATACTTACACAAGTAAAACAAATAATAATAATAACATGCTGCTGCTATTCAAATTGATTATATTAATATCTAATGTGTTTAAAATGGACACTGACACAGCCTGCATACTTTACAAACGATTTATCTTGAACTCTCTTCCATCGTGATTTGCATAGTTAAGATAACTGCAAAACTTAGCACATTTTTACAAATTTTGGTCTTAAAAAAAAAAAAAAAAAAAAAAAAAACAGATGTTAGTTAGAATGATAGCCTCAGTCACTAATAAAAACAATTTAAAAAATGTGTATCTTTGTGTATAAAAAAAAAAAAAAAAAAAAAAAAAACAGATGTTAGTTAGAATGATAGCCTCAGTCACTAATAAAAACAATTTAAAAAAATGTGTATCTTTGTGTATAAAAAAAACAAAAACAACAACAAAAAAAAACAGGAGATGTTAGTTAGATTGATAGCCTCAGTCACTAATAAAAACAATTTAAAAAATGTGTATTTATTTATTTATTTATTTATACACAATGAAAGTGAAGGGTAACTCGGGCTGTCATTTCTGCCCAACATTTAACATGCATTCCAGTAAGAAAAAAAAAAAAAATTACTGAATTCCCTGCAAGGCTGCTGAAATACAGGGCGAGTTTCAACTGAGATTTCACCTCCCTTTCATTTCAAAGGAAATAAGAGAGCACCTTCTCCCAGGAGCCTCAAAAGCTTTCTTTGCTAAGGAAATCTGTATGGGGCCATCAGGGTCACAACAACACAAGCAGATCTATATTCTATATATGTGCCTCTATACTTTCTTTTGGATCAAGTCGTTCCAACACACAGGTGTCCTAAAAGTGACCTGGGAAACTTGCACAGGTTCCCCCAAGTGCAGCCATCACTTTTAGCATTTTTATTTATTTATTTTTTTTATTTATTTTTTTTGTAGATCTGCATACAGTAAATAAATATACATTTCTCAAAAGTCCACCTGCTTGGCCCTGATGGTACTAATATAGCATGATTTGTCAAATGGCAAAAAAGAGGAATCATTGTGTAGGAGTTCACTCATTCAACAAATGATGTCCTATTTGTCCTGTGTTGTTATGAACCCATATGACTTTCTTTTTCTTAACATACAGGGATACATAATAAAAAAAAAAAAAAAAAAACAGTGGCTGTTTATGGTGACCACCTCTTCAAGCTTCATAAAGAACATATACAGTAAGTATAATTCAGAAGTCTAAAGAATTATTGCATGTGACTTATGCCTTGTTCTGAAGGCATACGATGGTTTCAGTGTTAAGTTTACTTATTGAAAATCATCACCGACCGTTGCTCTCCTGTGCACGTTCATGAGAGTGCATGAGATCACCTCTAACAGCAGCAGCAGCAATTACACTGCCCGCTCGCGAGATGGAGCATTTGTGACAAGGTTCTGTAATTCTCTATGAAGGAGGAAGTGGGAGCCGGACAACAATCCACGTAAGTCTCTTTATTTTCACAATACTCTGCAGTATCACACACTGTTTTCTTTTCAGCAACACACAACCCAGATTCTGATGCATGCATCTCTCTCTCTCCACCTCTCCGGCAGTCTGGACATCCTTTTTAACCCCTCTCCAGCTCTCACTGCAAATACAAAACAGCTGTTAGAGGTGATTTCCCACAGGTGTCAATCCTTACCGTTCTGTCTCTCCCAGCCTCGCTCTCTGCAAATGTTGCTCGGCCACACCCCCATCACCACAGCGTTCAAGCAAAAAATAATTTTGTTAATCTAAAACAGGTCTGCCACGGTGATAGTAACAAAAGAACACAACACAGCTGCACACAAACCAGAGAACAGCACTTACAAAACATGTCTGAAGAGTTTGAATTGGAAGAAGACATGCATTTCTACAGTATGCCCAGCCTTATTTATTTAAACCAGAGTATTCAGAAATCAAACAGACAGAGATGGAAGAGACTGAGGCAGCCATATTGACACTGTGTCCTAACCAGATGCCAGACTTTTTCATGCCAACATAACGATTGTTCCAACATGGTCCTAGGACAACTCATAATAATTTGTACAAGATGCCGAAATAATAAGATATCGAACGACTTGGCTCGTACAAAATGGTACAACATTTATTCCCATAGAGACCAACCAATTACCATTAATTTTTAATCTATTCAATACAGGCATCACATTTTAACTAGACTCCTATCCAACCCTTTGTTTTAAGAAAGGAATTGTCTGTAAAAAAATGTGGTTACTCATTATTTATTTATGCAATACAAAATGACTGATGTATATTAATAATCTGTAATTAGCTTCCCATGACTTGTTTCAAACCCTTGTGTTTTATTTTAATCCAGGTTACACAAAAGAAATTTTCCTATTGAAATCCTGCTCAGGTTTAGGTTTGGGTGAGGACTAATGCTGCACTCCATTCTTCCTAATTCCAACTTCCTAGGAAAAGTGCAATGGAACACGGAAACTCGTGCAGAAACCTTCAACTCTGATTTCACCGAGATGGAGGTCCATGACGTGTCACAAACATGTTGGCATCCAGGGAGATGTACAAAATTAGTGATAAACATTCACTTTTATTAAAATAATATTGATCAATGAGTCAAAGTTACTATATTACATGATACAAAAGCAAAGAAAGGTGTTCAAAATATGGTAAATTGTTCTCTCTTTCGATAATCACCTGTATACCTGCAGCAGAAATGATAGCGCTGCAGCATTGTATATCAATTGGGTTGCTAGAAGACGTCTCTGGTGAAAGTTGAACGCCTGCTAAGCTAACGGAAGCGCTGCAGTATTGTTTCCTTACAAATCATCTTCTGAGCCTCCGGCAATGTAATGCATTTATTGTCAGAGATCAAAAATATAAGTAGGAATATTCCACATCCGACTTTGAATGGAATGCAAAGTTAAACCTAGGAAAAAGTGTAATCCGCAATAATGCTTGTTTAAAACTCCCATGTTTCTCTTTCTTCCGTTGTACACAACAGTAATTTTCCTATTAGAATCATGATAAGGTTTAGGGCTTGGATAAGGGGTTACACTTTATGGTTAGGTTTTAGTCTGGGTCAGGGTTTAAACCTAGGAAAAATCATAATAACATAATTTGTTGGTAAATTTTTCTCTAGTGGAGTAAAAGTCGATTTCGCCATCTCGTAATAAATGCATTTTCATTAGAACGGGTTGAATTGAAAAACTTTCCCAAACACTCTCCCCTGACTACCACTAGTCGGAAAAACAGTGAGTCCCACCCCAAACTCATACCATTGGTTGAGCCAATGTTACTGTGTTGGGCTGCTCAGAAAAACAGATCCATTTTAGATATCATCACATAGTTTTATGTACACTTTTAGGCAATTAAACCTACAAATGTTTCGCAAATATTAAGCTGGGACAGGAGAAAGTATTTTAACATCTAAATAATTTACACTTTTGTTTTAAATAAATACAATTGCTAATTTATGCAACTATTTTAGTGGATGAATACACTACCTGATTCTTCCGTTGCCTAACAATCACTGGCTAATCACAGATTATACCTTTAAACTACAAATTATTTCATTGTCAAATTTTCTGAATTCCACAAATGTTGCTGCTCTATTATAAAAGTTTCTGTGGCACAAGTGGTAATTTTTATTCAGGAACTAACTTCCAGAGGTCTTCCTGGGCCTAGCACCTAAGATCACCTCTGCTTTGTACATCCAAATGGGCTTGTTACATTTTCAGTAAGCCAGCACAGACACAGCAGCATGCTTACACAATGCACCAAGGCCTTTTGTTGCCTCTGCTGGGTATCCATGTAAGAGGCTGCACAGGAGAATGTCTGATAAACTCTTGTATGTACCACCTTATCTCTTCCGAACAAGACCACAGAGAAGATTGTATAAAACCAGAAATGGTCCCCTCGCTAAAGTGCACATACACACATATGCACAAACATCACACTACAGGTGTCATTGGTCTCTCTGGATTCCCTCATTTACACACAAACACTATGTTCATTCTATTCCTTCACACCAATTTGAAACATTGAATTTTGAGAACTGGACATGAAACAGCAGGAAGGAAAACAGGGCGATTGTGTGAGCTTTGTCCAAGGCTGAGTTTTTGGACTCGGGCCATGTGCCAAACAATTGTGTCCATGGCAGGTTTCAATGCAGCCTATGGAGGCTATGAGTCTTTTTGGTGTATTTGCATTTGTGTGAGTGTGTCTGTATTTAAAACTGGAAAGAAGAGGGGAAACAGAGACAGTGAGAGAGTGATTTCTCCACCAAGCAATGATTCATATGCAGCAGTGTAAATAATATATATATATATATATATATATATATATATATATATATATATATATATATATATATATATATATATATATATTAGAGTTGTCAAAAGTACCAGTACTTCGGTATAAAAAAAATAAAAAAAATAAAAAAAGATATAATGATACTTAATTCGGTACTCGCACACTGCCTTACTGATACACGACTGCTTTCAAATGCTCACACGCTTATTTGAGCGTGTGCTCTGTTACTCCTTTTCACTGAAATGCACAACTAATCAAATTAAAATTGTGATATGTCCTAGTGTGATTATTAAACTGTGAAATGCTGCAATCTTAGTCTGTATGAACTGCATGAGCTTTAAATGAATGTGTGAAGCAGACCGCTCATACTGGAAACTCCACAGACTATGAGAATCATTCGCGTTGTATGAGAGATGACAGAGCAGAGCACTAATCCACTCTGAATCTTTATTTTTACATAATTTATATAATTAAATCACAGCATTTGCACTTTAATGATCACACTGAGCCATGTAGCCAACTGTTTATCCGGAGAGGTTAAACTTTCGTCAAAAATACATGTCAAAATAAAAACATGATTTATAATAAAAGCTAAACGCCCGAAATTGAAGAAACTGCAACAGAAATATATTATAACTGTATAGTAAAATGTAATCCTCACTGTAATTAAATAATAATAATAATAATAATAATAATAAATAATAATGTTTAATGAATAATGATTGTAATAATAATATAAATTAAGCAATATATCACAAGCAAGAGTGCTTTTGTACTGAATAAAAGTTTGTTAAAAAATGCAACAGAATGTTGATAATTAATTGTTTTATTTTACTTGTTAAAAGTTTTTAAAATGTTAAGAAAAAATGTTTGATTAGACACCATTTTGATAATTAAATTAAATTAAACTTTAAAACATGGAATTCTGGAAAAAGAATTTAAAATGCAACAAAAAAAAAAAGGATTTGGGGAAAAAAATTAAACAGATTTCAGTAGAGCCCTGCTTAAAAACAAACAAGTGTTTCAAGGAAACATGCATATCTTTTAATTTATTATTTAAATTGAAATGTAACTTTAAATAGGCTAAATAAGTGTTCAATAGCACATTATCATATTAGCACATATTTTTTGTGGTATTGAAATCGGTATCGATAACAGTGAAATTTCACTGTTATCGGTACCGGCTACTGAAATGTTGGTACCGTGACAGCACTAATATATATATATATATATATATATATATCAATATTTAAGTCATTTTCTGCTTGAAATTCTTCTCCCTGCCCAGTAGAGGGCAGTATGTATGAAGAATTTGAATCACCAAAAACACAAGTAGAAGATGCGAAAGTGATCTGTGGCTGTGTCTCGTTTGGTAGGATGTGTCCTCCGGAGGTTGCATTTGTCGGCCGCATACGTCATCGAGGCTGTCTCGTTTCATTTTTTAAAATGTTTTATTTATTGGGAATGCAAAAAAGGTTAACAGGTAATAAATGTAGGTGCATATGCATAAAAGGCATTGACAATAGATAAAAAATAAGAAAAAGACAGCCTCGATGACGTATGCGGCCGACAAATGCGACCTCCGGAGGACGCATCATTCCAAACGAGACACAGCCTGTGTCTCACCCACACTTGTCATATTGCTTCTGAAGATATTGATTTAATGACTGGAGATTACTTTTATGCTGATTTATGTGATTTTTGGAGCTTCAAAATTTTGGCACCCATTCACTTTGATTGTATGGACCAAAAGAGCTGAGAAATTCTTCTACAAATCTGCATTTGAGTTCAGCAGATGAAAGAAAGTCATACACATCTTGGAAGGCATAAAGGTGAGTAAATGATGAGAGAATTTTCATTTTTGAGTGAACTATTCCTTTCAATTTAATACATTTAATAAGATTAATGAAATGCTCTAAAATATTGTCTATTGTTAAGTTTATGATACCTAATGCATTAACATAGGCCTATATAACCTGAATGGAAATGTTTTTTGTTGGTTTCCAAGGTTTACCATTTACTTCTCATCCTAAACAGAAGATGGCAGCATATGGTAGGTTATGAGTGACTTCCTCCTTGTGGAAACTGTTTATGTTTGAGAAACAATGCAAGATATATAGGATCTTTATATGTCAAAGGAGTGAATGCTGGAACAAAATGTTTTATTCATGAAATACGGTAAATGTCACAAGAATGCTTCTTATTCTGTTCCAAAATTCCTTTCTGGTATTTTTATTTTGAAATGTGACATTTGATTTCCAGTTAACGATTTCCATTTTCTACACAACTTTTCTTTGTCTTTACAAGCACATGTTTTAGTTTAACCTTGCTCAAAGACTCCTTGTATTGTCAAACTTTTTAAAGCCCCATATGTTCATTAGTCACTCTCTTAAGCTGTGCATTAATGTGTAAATTGTCTTTAGCTAATAATAGCACCAATGTATCCAAACCAAAAGGCTCAATCACTGGGGAAAAATACCCTTTTAAAAATGATCTGAGGGGGAAACCGAACAGCAAATGTAGATTGAAGAAATTCCCATCTCACCCAAACCATTTTCTAAAAAAAAATGTAACAATTAATAAAAAAGAAAAAAATTGGGAGCCGCATTTCACCCTCACTGCCATTCACATTTTCATTAATGTCCATAGTAGCAGTTTGTATCAGCAATGGGACCTTAAAGGGACATATTTGAGGGACAGAAAGCGAATGCCAATCATGTTTAGAAAAATGTGCTTAAGAAGTAAGGCAGGACATTTTCAACACTCTCAACTCATTAACATCGGCTCCATTGGAAAAGAGCTCAGTATAGTCTACTGCCTGGGTCATTGTGACCAGGTTCAGTACATTATTGAAAATAGTTTTGAACTCCTACTATGGTGCTTTCTAAAAACAGTGAAAGAAAATCAATGAAATGAAACAAAATAATAAACAAATACAGAATAATAATAATAATTAATAAATAAATCCCATAGAAAAATCTCTTTTATATGTAAAATAAAAACTTAATATGTATACAACACACATGTAACATGTGTGCATACACAGTATATAGTTTCCACTGCTTTAAAAAAGTCACATATTTGAACATATAGGCAAAAAAAAAAAATTCTAAATACTAAAAAAATAGCTGATTTTCATATACACATATACACTTCAAGCATATATACAGTAGATGTTAATTAAATAATGCAAATTGTATATACACTGTATAAATGATCATATATATATATATATATATATATATATATATATATAATATGATCATTTATACAGTGTATATACAATTTACATTATTTAATTAATGTGAAGTGCATTTAAAATTGTTTAACACAAACCTAGCCGTGGATTATTTAACTTATACCGTGGTCACTTGCCAGCATTGATTTGTTACAGCTGTCATAGATTCTTTAGCAGCACAAATTATAACTGCAAGAATAAAAAATACTGTTGATTTTGTCTAAGGGCCGTTAGATCTACCGCACCGCTTGTTCTAAATCAGACACAGATAAAACAGCAGTGCGACACACACATGGTCAAAGCTGTGAATTTAAATGCACAATCCAGAAATAATAATATCCACAGAATGTAGAAGGGTTGACACTCTAGAAGAAATGCATTATTTAACGATGTTACAAACATGGCAGTGACAGTAAAAGTAGCACTTACTGTTTGGTAAGGGGAAAATCATTTAAAACACTCTGGAACCTGCAGATTTTGAACTCTGAGACATCGGTATGGTATCCATCAAGGCTGCACTATTGACTGAATTAAGAATGACTTCGCAGTTTGTCCTTGCACGGTAGCGCTTCACTGCAAAATGCTTCTTGCATATTGTAAACAACAGCGCTTCTCCTTCAGCGTCTGAGTGCTGGGGTCCTCTTGTGGCTATAGGCGGCACTTCAGCATAAACACAACATAACAGTTTAAATCTTCTTGCATTGCCTTGCCAGAAAGCGAAAGACGCATTTAATAGGTTCCGATTTCCTTCTCTCACCCTCCCTGCAAAACGAGCTGAATTCCATTATATCAGCTATGCTGTTGAAAGTGGTTAGGAAATGTTTTCAGTATATATAAACGTAAAAAATTATGACGTAAAAATAAACAATATGATATAAAGAAGAAATATGAAGAAATTCTGAAATTCTTAAGTTGTTTTGCTGATGATATACTTAACTTTATGGATATTAACCATGCAAATCAATCTACACTTTATAATGAAAAAGTTGTATTGTTACAAAAAATAAATATATATACATATATATATTTATTTATTTATTTATTTTCACTGGTGGTCTTAGACTTTTGGTCCCCACTGTACATCGTGGCAAGTCATTGGTCCGTAATAAAGCAATATCGACACAGTCAACCAGCAATGCTTTATTTCACAGGCTGCACAAAGCAAGGCCATTCTACCAAAGAAGCTGTAGGCCAGCAAAACAAACAGAAATCTCACTGGTACACATGAATACAAAGCTAAGATTTACATGAAATATAAGTAACAGAGATCCAAACAATCAAGGCAACTGACACCACAAATTCTTACAGGTCTATCAGCTATTAAGACCATAGCTGAAGACACTGATCTGTTTTCTATCTAGGCCAAGGAAGAAGAGGAGCCACACAGACTAGCCTCTGTCAATACAGGCAACACAAATCATATCCATAATCTGCACCTGTGTCTCCATGGCAGAACACTTCTCTGAATTATTTATCGCAAGCCCTTTCAAGAAGAGCGTGTAGTATCAAGCTTTCTGTTGATGTATCAGCTGCCAATCCAAATAAACGTCTCTGAAAATAACTGTTAATTTTTTCACACCTAACAAAATTCAAATATATTTCTAAAATGTAAGTATTCAAGATCAAGCCATGTTGAAGGTGTGGCATGATTCTCAAGTTCTCCCGCTGCTGAGTGTCATGTTTTACATTAAAGAATCATGCATATTTAATGCTAAACTTTGCACGCGTTTGGGGGATTAATATTGACTGTGCGCTATTTTTAGCAGGTCTTTCAGATGGAAAAAATGTTTGGAGGGAAGCTATATGACCTTAATATCAGCAAAGACAGTGTGACTTGCTCTGCTGATGTTATTGTTTAAAACAGCAGTTCTGATTACAGGTTCTGAGAACGTTTTCAATGTGACTCACACAGGCTTGATGTGCAACTATATCTAATATAGTCGCCAAAAGGCTATATCTGCATTTTGATGATGAATTATAGTCCAGGTGGTCTCGGACCGATTGTTTTGGTGTGGATCCAAATGTGATTGTCGTGTTCATATATGTCTACATGAACTGAACCAAGCAAGAAAACACACCACATTCTGAAACAAATGCTGCAAACGAACCAGGTGTGAAAACGACCATAGTATGTGATTCATGAAGGAACTTTACCTTGTGAAAGTGCATGATTGTGTTTTTATTCCCTCGAGGTTTGCCATAGAACACATATTTCCAAATGCAGCTTTCAGTGAGTAAAGAACTTATGTTCAATAAAAACAGATTGTTATGGCTCTGCTTTCTGATTTCAATAGATATTTTAATGTAGAAAAAAAAAGGCAGGGAAAAACATTTGTAGACAGAATCACTATGGATTACAACCAGCATTTGTGGTTTGTGATCATATGCAGCTAAGTGCAATGAAAACATTCAGATCAGCTTGACTTCTTGTCAGGTCTTCAGTAAAAAAAAAAAAAAAAAAAAAACCTCATTGGTCACTTGACAAGGACACAAGGCCCCGCCTGGGCATCAGAACGATGTTTTCAAGCAAGCCTGATGTGCTTTTTCAGTTTTTGAAGCCATTAACTCAGCAGGGAGTTCGGATGGTCAAGTGATTAACAACCACCTACTGAAAGACGCTAATGCGCGCTTCATCTCTCTCCATCAATTATGCTGAAGCTCACACCTGGAAAAATCTGCTAGTACAGCGCAAGATTTAGAATATAGTGCATGTGAACTGCACACGGTCATTTTAGAGTTTGAAAGCCCCAGTCCTCAAGGAAAAGAGTAACCACAATATTCTTGTGGCATGAGAAAGTTATGTTTGGAATTACATAATAGTGAGTAAATAATGACTGTTGGGTGAGCCATTTTTCTACTCAGTGTCTTAACAATAGTTCCCTGTCTGTCACTCACTCGACGCTGTGTCGATGTAGTGACACTAGGGGTTCGATCTTGAGAGCCCCAATCACATGGTCAATAAAAGAGCAGTTTCCTCATTCCCTGGGCCAGCGCACTCGCGACGGCCAGGTGCTGGAATCTGTCCGGACAATCAGGCGAATGTGAGTACCTCCTGTTCTCTGTTCTCTGTCGAGAGACAGCCGGCGAATAGGTAAGTATGCTGGTCTCTTGGGTCGCTCGCCCGCCCCAGTCACCAGCCACTGTTGCGGGATTGCGGAGCAGCATGTCTTCCAGGTGAGGCACCTGCTCTGCCCTGCCACGAACCACCCTGTTCGGGCATGGTAAGTCCAGTCGTCCCCTTGGTGCTGCTGTCGCGGAGGCTGGAGGCCTGGTTAGCACTCTCGAGCCCCTTGCAGTGGCTCATCAGGATGATTCGCCTCGGCTACGTGATCCAGTTCGCCAGATGCCCGCCCAGGTTCAGTGGCATCCTCTCCACAATGGTGCAGGGCGAGGGTGCCTCTGTCCTCAAGACTGAACATGCTCAGTCAGTGATGAAGACCTTCAGGCAGAAGGTAGCGGCACCAGTGAAACTATTTCAGAGGCTCCTGGGGCATATGGCATCCTCGGCGGCGGTTCTCCCCCTCGGGTTGATGCATATGAGACCGCTTCAGCACTGGCTACAGACTCGAGTTCCGAGGTGGGCATGGCGCCATGGCACCCGGCGTGTGACCATCATGCCATAGTGCAGTCAGACTTTCATCCCTTGGTGGGACCTGGCGTTTCCCCATTGGTAAGTCCATGTGAGGTATTCTCCACATGTTAACCTCCCTCTGGCAGGACGTGGTCTCCATAGTGCCCTCCCTCCTAGAGAGGGAAGAGCACTTCCCCGCGCTATTCTAGAAAGTGCTCGGCGGGAAATTGCTTAACAGCAAATCAGGAAAGGCTCCGCCTGTATCCTCCTTGGGAAAGTGCCTCCTCCCCCCCTTAACGGGACTATGGAGACACCTTACCTAACTCGCTGGAAGGTCACGATGTGGTTGAGCGCTCGCAGCGAAGCACACAGCAGCTTGCCCGTGTCCACTCTTCCGTACCTCGTGACATGGTTCAGCACCTGCAGCATTTCCTATAGGAACCCCTAGTGTCACTACATCGACACAATGTTGAGTGAGTGACAGACAGGGAACGTCTTGGTTACTGATGTAACCTCTGTTCCCTGATGGAGGGAACGAGACCTTGTGTCCCTCCTGCCGCGGTGCTGAACTAGCCACTGACATGGACGGGACTCTCTATCAGCTCCTCAGCATAAATCTGAATGAGTGGTGTATGCCATTTCCTTTTATACCCGTATGTCCGGGGCGGAGAGTGGCATGCAAATTCCACTCGCCAATTCTCATTGGCCTTTTCTATTTTAAGCAAAGGTGATTGGGGCTCTCAAGATCAAACCCCTAGTGTCACTACATCGACACAACATCTCGTTCCCTCCATCAGGGAACAGAGGTTACATCAGTAACCAAGACATTTGAAGAGTTTAGAAAACAGACATAAATACATATTACTGTTGTTTCTGTAATCAAATGTTGGATTTGTGCTGGCATATAAAAAATAATACATAATAATTTTTTAGTTTGTACTGTGGCGGAATGATTCACCCCTCTGGCTCATCATCGTCACCTGGCTTCTTAGGGCCACCCTTCAGCCAGGCTCATGACAGGAGTTGGGTGGGAGAGCGAGAAGAGGCACATAATTAATAAGCCTCATTTGGTCAGCGGTGAATGAAGCACACCTGATGGGGATAATGCTTCATCACCACTGTCTTTAAAACGCAGTGTGTACCTCTTCTCGGGGAGCCGGCTTCAAATTTCCATGTGTGCACACACTGGCATCCTCGCATGCCCAGGACCAGAGCTGGGAGGGATTGGATGAGTGGACGCGCTGCTGGACCCATTCTTCGGACCCCCGGACGCTGTAATGAATCGCCGGGGGTGAACCGCTCACGTTGCTGCCGATGGCTAGATGCCGGGCCGCCTTCCCCTCACGCTTGCCACGGGCCTGGTAAGACAGGCTGCCAGTGATGCCGCCGCCTCATGTGCCACGGACTTTGGAGGGGATTGTGAGCGGCCGACTGACCCAGCCCGTGCCTGGGCTATCCTATGGACACTATACCGCCCCTTTCACGGAGCCCCGTTCAACGCGAGGATGCCATATTCCCCCTTTATTATGAACACTATTTTCCCTTGGACAATTTCTTACCCCTTTTGGACATTTTTATGTTTATTATTGATTCCAATAAATGCCACTCCGAGGCTTGACACTACACCCACTGTATCTGTCTCTTGCTCACCCTGTCACAGTACTTTATAGACAAAAATCCACAAGAAATTTGTGAACTACATGTAAGTTGAATGAAATACAATCTACTTTAATCATCATGGTGAAAATTTTTTGGAGGTTTTATGGATGTGATACTTGAGTGAAATTGAGCAAACAATTTTGAAGGTACTGATATGAGTTGGAAGCTTTCTTAAGACATACAAATCCTGTTTTCAATTTGCTTTGTACTGTTTGTTTTTTTCCAAGAAGTTTGATTGGAGTTAGATGGGTATGGGTGGGTTTTAAGCCCAATGGATTAAAGAAAAATATTATTTTCTAAAAGTGCAGTCTCCAGCCTATAAACTTCAGCACATTGGTCATTCAGTGCAGCATATTGATTTTCCTCATGATTTGGAGCTAAAAATGTTTCTGTAATATGTGTGAAATAGAAAAGTCATGAGAAAGAATTGATAAAGTGGCCTGAAAATGAGAGCCAAGGATGGATTGGTCACACCATTTGAAAATAAATATAATCTCAGCATGTCTAAAACTGATGACATGGACGCAGAGTAACAAGGTGAGCTGAATGTATAGGCCATGGTATTAACTGGTAACTATGACAACAAAGACTTTTACCAACCAAATTTTAATATTGATATAAAATGGGCTATTAGCAAGAAATGATTACACTCTAATTACTGTAATTATAATAAGATAGTGTCTGTTAGTAAATTAAGATATTAAGTGAGTATCAATTCACTAAGGTGAATCTCATGAATCCTGTCAAGAACATGTTACGGTCGTGATAGTTCAACATAAATTTAAAAAGAAAGAAATAATAAATTGCATTTGTATAAATAAAATGAGGCTTGTTTTGGGGACTATCAAGAAATGTTTCCTAGTTTGAAAATGAGGACTGTTTTTGGACATCAGAGATGTAATGAGGCACCAAACCATGTAGTCCCTAAAAAACACACAATAGGACCTTAAACTGAATTCTGAATTGAATTGGAAGCCAGTGAAGAGAAGCCAATATAGGAGAAATATTGTTTCTTTTCCTGGTTCCACAATTTGTTGGACGTTTCAGTTTGCACATAAGCTATTGGAAGGGCACGAGGCTGAGGGCCGCAAGACAGAAATACACCTTTGTTGGTGAATTAATTATTTGTTATATTGAATAGAACATCTTTAAAACCCACCATAAAGCTCACAATAACTGTTAGCTAGTACTACTTGATATGTCTTCACTCTAAAACATATACTGATGTGAGATTAGAGAGTAGAACAGTAACAATAGCAAACATGTCTCATTTAAAGGGATAGTTCAACCAAAAATGAAAATGATCTCATTATTCACTCACCCTCATGATATCCCAGGTGTGTATGACTTTATTTCTTCAACACAACACATTTGAAGAAAAATAGAAAAATAGCTTAGATAAGTAGGCCCTTAAAATGCAAGTGAATGGAGATTACTCTTTTGAAGCTCCAAAAATCACAAATAGTCCGCATAAACGTCATCCATAAGACACCAGCTGTTAAATTAATGTCTTCTAAAGTGACAATCACTTTTGGTGCGAAAAAGATAAATATTTAAGTACTTTTTTAAACGCTAAATCATGTTTCCGCAGCTGTACGTGCATGTGACCTAATCACATTGGCATTTGAAACACACGAGAAATAAGGCAAGTGCGTCACAGCCAGAAGAGCAGTGCTGTTTACAAGTGAGAAGGAGGAATGCTGTACAGTAGCTTGGTTGATTTTGGTTTAGATCTGTATTTATCTGTTTCTTTACTCACAATGGTGCATTTGTGTGCTTATTCTGGATGTCTAAACCGAGTAGAGAACGTGAGATTACATCTGTATCCATGGCAACGTGAATATGTCACATGAGAGAATGCTTGGACTCCACCCTCTTGTGAAACGTTGGATTATAGTTTAAATGTTCTTAAATACTGATCTTTTTTCCACACCCAAAGCAATCGTGTCACTTTATAAGACTTTAACCACTGGAGTCATATCAATGCTTATGCTGACTGTCTGTGATTTTTGTAGCTTCAAAAGAAAAATCTCCATTCACTTGCATTTTTTAGGACCTACTGAGCTAAGATATTTTTCTATTTTTCTTCAAATATGTTTTGGTGAAGAAAGAAAGTCATACACACCTGGGATATCATGAGGGTGAGTAAATAATCAGAGAATTTTCATTTTTGGGTGCACTATCCCTTTAAAGTAGTTTTAAGGAATGCAAGCCTTTTAAAATAGGTCACCTGAGATAAACCAAGTTTTATGGCCATTTTACACTTTCTTTCTGACCTTAGAACTAAATAGGCTTTTGACAACTGAAATTTACTGTATGTTTTCATAGTACATATAGCTCTTTTATTTAAATTGATCAAGGACAATTTGATTCCTTACAACATGATGCCTTCAGCAAAAGTGTTGTGGGTTTGAACCATTTGACAATATTCAAGGGACAATTTCCATTAACCAATCACTGCTTAGTACTTACAGAGAACCCACAAACCTCTAATATGCAAAGGCATGATTGATTGTGTATAGTTTATGTGCATACATTTATGCTTACCGTATAATCTATATATGTGTAAATACCCTGGGGTACTTCGAAATGTGAGAGCAAGATGGTTCAATGAGCCCATCTATTTAAGCAATATATTTTTATCTCATTTTATACCATTCCCACCTCACTATAAATTCTATTGTGTTGGGGAATTCTCAACTGATAAGTTTTATCATTAGCCTTGAAGTATGATTAGTTTGTACTATTCTGTACCATAAAGAATGTGAATTCCAAAAACACAAGAAGAAGAAAGTGAAAGTTAAAGTGGAGTTTGACTGAGCAGGGAGGATAATTTATAGTAAAAAAGGACTTAAATATCGATCTGTTTCTCACCCACACCTATCACATCGCTTCTGAAGACATTGATTTAACCACTGGAGTCTTATGGTTTACTTTAATGCTGACTTATGTGAATTCTGGAGCTTCAAAATTCTTCTAAAAATCTTCATTTGAGTTCAGCAGATGAAAGAAAGTCAAATACATCTGGGATGGCAGAAGGGTGAGTAAATTATGAGAGAAATTAATTTTTTGGAGGAATAATTCCTTTAAGGCCAAGGTTTGAGGCTCATGGTAAATGCTGTTATTCAGTGCAGCGCTGAACAAGCCTGCAGTTCACCTTCAGCAGGTGAAGGTCATTTTCTATTGGCTGTTTATTGCAGTGGTGCTCAATTTGTTCTGCCTTAAGACTCAGATGTTACCTTGGACATTCAGTGGAGACCCAAAACAGTACCATCATTGTTTAGTATTTGAAAACACCCAACATGTCCTTTAAATTAAAATAATTAATAATACCATACACTACATAGGCCCATAGATATTTAGATGAATTCATATTTAATGTAGTTGTATTTTGTTTTATTTTACCTTCTATATGTTTGTTTATGGTTTGGAGGATAAGGGCATGTCATACAACGTATCCATGCTGACATCTGCCAATTTGGCTAGCTTCAACCAAGTTATAGACTTATTTCAGCCAAAATATCTTAAGTGATATACATGACACTAACAACGTCAAGGTCAAAGGTTCGATTCCCAGGCAATGCATATACTGATAAAATACATAGCTTGAAAGCTCTGTAAGACACTTTGGACATCAGCGTCTGCCATAACAATGAGTTTGATTGGCTTTTGCTGACAATAAAGTTTTTTTTTTAATGTATTTTTATTTTTTATTTTTTTATATCCTAACTATGCATTATTATAAATTTTAATAATATGCATTAAGCATTCTCTCTGATAGGTGGAACCAGAATTTACTGGCTCTGTTTTGATTGTCTGTCAAGAGAGGGAAACTGCCCAGTTCTGCCCGACAGCCCAGGTTAGAAGCACTTCTTTGAACTCCAAGGATAATTTACAAAATTCAAGGTGGAAGATTCAACTGGATTTTTGTCCCAGGTCTCATAATTCAGTTTATATTTGGGGCCACAGATTTCACTGCCATACAGAAGTATGGGTTTGATGGTGCTGTCAAAGAGTTTCAGCCACAATTTAATAGGAATGTTAAATTAAAATTTTCTTATGCTACAATATGCCTGCCGAGCCTTGACTGTTATGTCTTTTACTGCCGAAATTGTCAGACCTACAGTATATAATTAAAACTAGTGACATGACAATGATTTGTTCCCCCGAGTGTAAAACTATATTTTTTGTCCTCTTTTTCACTTTTGACTTGTCCATGTTGATTGGTAATGCCCAACTACTGCAGTAATTTTCAAGAATTGAGAGTTCAATTCTTCAGTATTGACATAATCCCTCTTCAGTAGGTGACAAAAGCAGCAGATCGTCTGCATATAGAAGACATGTGATTTCTCTGTCTCCTAGAACGAAGCATTTTAGCCAATTAATTTGTGTAAATATAAAATAAAGTTGGACTTAGGCTGAAGCCTTGATGAACTCCCTTATTTTTGCTGAATTATTCACTCCTTCTGTAATTTATTTTAATGCAGCATTTGTTGTCTTTTCACATGCCCTTTATTAAATCATAAACCTTTCCTCCTATTCCACTCTGAATCAGTTTTAGGAATAGCCCATTATGCCAAATCAAATCAAATGCCTTTTTAAAATCAATGAAACAACCAAATATCTTCCCCTGCTTTGTTTGGTGGACATGATTGTTTATAAGTGTGTGCAGTGTGTAGATATGATCAGTTGTTCTCTGTTTTGACATGAATCCAATTTGAAAATTATGTAAAATCATGTGTTCTTGGAGATATCGGACTAATCTGTCATTTATAATGCAACAGAATAGTTTGCCAAGATTGCTGCTCACTGTAATGCCCCTGTAGTTGTTTGGGTTAAATGCATCGTCCACGTGGCTTAATGGAACATTTATTTTGATTTATATTTGTGTTGTTAAGAATGTACTTATCGCCAACTGAACTAATATAATCTGGTTCCTTTCCAGTTCTTGCATTCAGATCCCCCATTATCAGGACTGAAACTGAATGATCTCAGACTGTAATGTGTTAAACAAAATCCACACTATAATAGGGTGACTCATGTATGGGATGTAGGTGGCACACAGGTAAGTATCCTCATCTGTACAAATGAGTTCCTTTTTAATTGTAATACAAATATGTGCTCTCCCTGTTTTCTTAAAATATGTTCTTTAAACCAAACAATAATTCCTCTTGAATCACTTCAATTTTTAACATGTGGGTATTTCACTGGTATATGTAATTCTCTGTAGTTTAAAGGAGTGTAGGGTTTAGACTCTAACCGACTCCATATCTCAAGTAATATCATGATATCTGAACTGTATACAGTATTAACAAAAGCAGGGTTCTTGTTTTTAATTTTTTCTCCAAAAGTAGCAGAAAACATTCCCTGAATGTTGTAGCTTGCGATTTTAAGTGATGACATTGTGATTTTTACCAGAAATAAGAATGTATGATTCCTGACCCAATCATGTTATGAAATAAACTGAATTAAATGAAGTACCTTAGAATAGCAACTGTATAACAAAAAGAGAAGATACAGTAAAATAAAAATGAAAAAAAGAATAATGAATATGCTTAACTAAAATTAAGCTGATGCTAATCAACCTAATACATTTTCACATAAAAGTTTCAGCATGTTTTTCATCTGGCTGAAGTCGCTTGTGTCTGCACTACCTCTTCCTGTCACAGCAGCAGCATATCTGTCTGTCTGTCTGCTGGCATGCTGTCTCACCCTTTTCTCATAGTCAGGGGGTGTGTTCTCAGAGCAGAACCACAACAACAACAAATAATTGCGGTAAGTCATGGCATCCGCTCATGTTATTTCTTCCCGCATTGCATGCCACATGTTTACTATAGCTTCTTCCATCAGCAGTGAGAGATTCACATGTGATAAATGTAAGGAATTAGTCAGGCTGATGGAGAAGATGAATGAGTTAGGGATACACATCCTAATGCTAGTGGAGGTCAGTGAAAAAGAGAAGCCGGTAGATACTATTTCAGATGCGGGTAGTACAGCGAGCAACACACATACTTTGGTCCTGGCTGTAGAGTCCCCGCAGCAGGGTGTTTGTGTGCCGTCTCAGCAGCATACTCGCTCAGCAAAGTGACACCATTCTCCCGTTCCTGTTATGGTTTCCAATCGATTCTCCCCACTCAGTGATGTACCCACTGAGAATCATGTTGAAAGAGCCTTAATAATTGGCGATTCTTGAGAGGTCACGTGATGCCATGCAGGGAGCAGACGTGTGAGTAATGAGTGTCTACGCACTTTGCTAAATTTTTAATCATTTTTATGTGATAACCTGGTGAAATTCAATCAAATCAAATCAAATCAAATCACTTTATTGTCACACAGCCATATACACAAGTGCAATGGTGTGTGAAATTCTTGGGTGCAGTTCCGATCAACATAGCAGTCGTGACAGTGATGAGACATATACCAATTTGCAATAACATCAAATTAACACAACGCAATTTAAGCATCTAGTTATACATAATTACAACAACTTCCTCAAAATCTGTTATACATAATTACACAACTTAAAACATCAAATTAACACAACACAATTTAAACATCTGTTATACACATAATTACACTCAACAATATACAAATAATAACATACACTGTACAGTATACAATATGCTGTTTTTTTTTTTTTTTTTTTTTTTTTTTACTATATAGATACTATATAGATACACATTCAATAAAAATTAAAAATTAAAATATATATAAAAAAAGTATATATATATAGAATGTACAGTATTGTACTGTATTGACATTCAGGCTGTCGGTTGATAGTCAGTTGTTAAGAGAGACATAATATAATAACAGTAATATAATTTATGACAGTCCGGTGTGAGATAAAAGAGTAATAAAGTGCAGGGCTGATGTATTTTGATCGTGGGAGATCAAGAGTTCAGAAGTCTGATTGCTTGGGGGAAGAAGCTATCATGGAGTCGGCTGGTGCGGGTCCTGATGCTGCGATACCGCCTACCTGATGGTAGCAGTGAGAACAGCCCATGGCTCGGGTGGCTGGAGTCTCTGATGATCCTCCGAGCTTTTTTCACACACCGCCTTGTATATATTTTCTGGAGGGAGGGAATCTCACCTCCGATGATGTGTTTGGCAGTTCGCACCACCCTTTGCAGTGCTTTGCGGTTGTGGGCGGTGCTATTGCCATACCAGGCGGAGATACAGCCAGTCAGGATGCTCTCCACAGTGCTGGTGTAGAACCGTGTGAGGATGTGGCGGTTCATTCCAAACTTCCTCAGCCGTCTCAGGAAGAAGAGGCGCTGATGAGCCTTCTTCACAACGACTTCAGTGTGGATGGACCATGTGAGTTCCTCAGTGATGTGGACACCCAGGAAGCTGCTGACTCTCTCCACTGGTGCTCCATTGATGGTGATTGGACTGTGTTCTCTGTCTTTTCTTCTGAAGTCCACCACAAGCTCCTTTGTCTTACTGACGTTGAGGGAGAGGTTGTGCTCCTGACACCAGTGTGTCAGAGTGTGCACCTCCTCTCTGTAGGCTGTTTCATCATTGTCAGTGATCAGACCTACCACCGTCGTGTCATCAGCAAACTTAATGATGGCATTGGAGCTGTGTGTTGCCACACAGTCATGTGTGTACAAGGAATACAGTAGTGGGCTGAGAACACAGCCCTGTGGGGCTCCAGTGTTGAGGGTCAGTGATGAGGAGATGTTGCTGCCTGTTCTAACCACCTGGCATCTGCTTGACAGGAAGTCCAGGATCCAGCTGCAGAGCGAGCTGTTTAAGCCCAGAGCCCGGAGTTTCACATCTAGCTTGGAGGGCACTATGGTGTTGAATGCTGAGCTGTAGTCTTCAAACAGCATTCTCACATAAGTGTTCTTTTTTTCCAGGTGGGAGAGAGCAGTGTGTATTGTAGATGCAATGGCATCATCAGTGGCGCGGTTGTTGCGGTAAGCAAACTGCAACGGGTCAAGAGAGAGAGGCAGCACAGAGCAGATGTAATCTCTGATTAGTCTCTCAAAGCATTTGCTGATGATGGGGGTCAGAGCAACCGGATGCTAGTCATTTAAGCAAGTTATTTTTGAATGCTTTGGAACAGGCACAATGGTGGATGTTTTAAAGCATGTGAGGACTATAAACAAAGAGAGGGAAAGGTTGAAAATGTCCGTAAAAACACCAGCCAGCTGGTTCGCGCATGCTCTGATGACACGGCCCGGAATGCCGTCTGGGCCCGTGGCTTTGCGGATATTCACCTGTCGGAAGGATCAGGTTACATCCGCTACAGAGACTGAGAGTGAACTAACCTCTGTAGCTTCGGCCGCGAGAGCTCTCTCCGCGAGAGCGGTATTATTTCCCTCAAAACGAGCATAAAAGGTATTTAGCTCATCCGGGAGAGAGGCAGCGGTGTTCATGGCGGAGTTTTTATTCCCTTTAAAGTCCGTGATGATGTTAATTCCCTGCCACATGCTTCTAGAGTTGGTGGTGTTAAACTGTCCTTCAATAAGATACTTCGAGCTATTTTAGCTATACAAAAATACTACATTATGCTGCTTTATATTACAGGCTGGCAGTAAATGTTGACATATTGTTATCATTAATTACGATTTTCATAAACTCATTGGTTTTAAGTGCATATACACTGGTGGCCAAAAGTTTAGAATAATGTACAGATTTTGCTCTTATGGAAAGAAATTGGTACTTTTATTCACCAAAGTGGCATTCAGCTGATCACAATGTATAGTCAGGACATTAATGACGTAAAAAATTACTATTACAATTTGAAAAAAAAAAAAAAAAAAAAAAAATTCAGCTTCTCATCAAAAAAACCTCCACGTGCAGCAATGACAGCTTTGCAGATCTTTGGCATTCTAGCTGTCAGTTTGTCCAGATACTCAGGAGGCATTTCACCCCACACTTCCTGTAGCACTTGTCATAGATGTGGCTATCTTGTCGGGCACTTCTCACGCATCTCAGTGTCAGCTGAGGACATGTGAGGTGTCTATTTCTCAAACTAGAGTCTCTGATGTACTTATCCTCTTGTTTAGCTGTAAATCTGGCCTTCCACATCTCTTTCTGTCCTTGTTAGAGCCAGTTGTCCTTTGTCTTTGAAGACTGTAGTGTACACCTTTGTATGAAATCTTCAGTTTTTTGTCAATTCCAAGCATTGTATAGCCTTCATTCCTCAAAACATTGATTGACTGACGAGTTTCTAGAGAAATCTTTTTCTTTTTTGCCATTTTTGACCTAATATTGGCCTTAAGACATTCCAGTCTATTGCATACTGTCGCACCTCAAAAACAAACACAAAGACAATTGTTAAGCTTCATTTAATGAACCAAATAGCTTTCTACTGTGTTTGATATAATGGCAAGTGATTTTCTAGTACCAATTTAGCATGATTACTCAAGGATAAGGTGTTGGAGTGATGGCTGCTGGAAATGCGGCCTGTCTAGATTTGATCAAAAATGACTTTTTTCAAATAGTGATGGTGCTGTTTTTTTTTACATCAGTAATGTCCTGACTATAGTTTGTGATCAGCTGAATCCACTTTGGTGAATTAAAGTATCAGTTTCCTTCAGAAACAGAAAAATCTGTACATTATTCCAAAATTTTGGCCGCCAGTGTAGTATTACCATTTATCGCATTTTGCCATCGTTTTATCACACACTGTTGCACAGGCAAAAATAATTAAATCAGGTGCTGACAGGACAGTCCTTTGCGCTGTCTGACATGCCTCCACAAACTTTACACAATCAGCAGAGAGGAGAAAGCTTCTGGGAAAATGTTACGTCAACTTTGCACCAAAACTGCATCTTGTTTCATCTTGACAATTAATAAATGCATTATTCTCTCCGTTCTTGTCAGAGAGCATTCTCTCTTTCTTAGCAGTGCATAGTAAACAGACACTCAGATCTCACATTCAGCATGGCTTATGAAACATTGCCTTTGGAAATAAATAAAGGCATCATCAGAGGTTATGCAGGTACATATGAACGGAGGTTTACATGGAGACAAGAAAGACTGCATTGTCATGATCTCGGTAAAGAAAATATTTTTTTCTCTTCAACACGACACACAGCAACAAGTGAATGATTTACTTACTCTTTTACTATAAATGCTGATGTTAGAAAATTATCTGACATTGGCACATAATTCTGCTGTACATCCTGTGGTTGTGTGATAATTTATAAGCCCATATCACTAGATTCTGGTATTATAACCTTCTAGTTATTTACACTGCGATCAATGCCAGCGGAACTTTGCCACATTCGTCAGAAATGCAGCCGCTGCTTACTCCCGTGTTGCAAAATATGGTGGATAGCTCTGTTGATTATAATGGGAGTTATCAAGTTATATTGTGTCATGTTTATATTACAACTATATACTGTAAGTGTATATATATATATATATATATATATTATGATGATAATGTAAATTTCAATAAATATTTACAGTTCTAAATATTTTAATCTAAAATATATTTAAATATTCCACATTTAATATTATTATTATTATTATTATTAATAATAATTATTATTATTATTAGTAGTAGTAGTAGTATGAGGAGGAGGAGGAGGAGGAGGAGTAGGAGTAGTAGGAGTAGTAATAGTAAACTAATATATTAACAGTGTACCATTCTGGATTTTACCTTCCTGCTGTCTAATCAAGTCTTTCCAACTCTGACCTGAACAGCCCCCCTTTTTCTGCTGGTTTCCATGACAACTGTCATCACATTCCATACCTTTCCAAGCAAAAGACATATCAGTTACGCCAAATGGTTTGGCCTGCTTGCATGGGACATTCAATTATCTTTCCTTTCCAACTCTGTGTGTTTGTGTCTGAGAGAGAGTTAAAAATAGAGAGACCATATAGTTTGATGTTGTACCGTGTGGCACCTTGCAATAGCCACTTTAATAAATTTCCATTATGTAGTGATACAGACAAGTTGGCATCTTCTCACAAAACACA
The DNA here is from genome assembly GCF_019703515.2 of Myxocyprinus asiaticus. NCBI lineage: Eukaryota > Metazoa > Chordata > Actinopteri > Cypriniformes > Catostomidae > Myxocyprinus > Myxocyprinus asiaticus. Next base: position 7,005,780 of record NC_059379.1, on the reverse strand, counting down.
TTGATCAGAACTACTGTACCTCTAGGTAAATAAAGAGCACACTATCCCACATGCAAATAAATAAATAAATAAATAAATAAACCATGACGCAATAAATCTACATTACTCCCATTATAATCAACAATGCTCCGAGCTTACAGCTGATTGGTCCGTTCACCCAAAATATGTGTTTAATATTGTTCCAAATCCATGACTTTTCTTTTCTCCATGGAACAAAAAAGATGTCAAGAAGTCACTGTTCACTTTTATTGAATCTTTTTACTATAAAATGAAAATGAATGGTGACTGAGTGGTTTCGTTCTGCTTAAACTTTCCTTTCATTTTCTACAAAAGAAAGACAGTAATTGGGTTCCCTTTCGTAGGAACTCGAGCTGTGTAATTGCATCGGGACATGTCCTGAGTGTTACGTAGTCTGAAGCTCTTATACAATCATGACAGTTTATTGGCCGATGGTGCTTAACCCTAGGGAGAGCTACGTCATGGGCTCCATAAAGGCACTCGCTTCGCACCATTGAGTCAGATTTTCTGTTCTTCAGTGCACAATTTCATCTGGCCCGTGTTGTACCAACGACTCACGTCAAAGCGTGGATACACAGGATGGGATTTAAGAAGCGACTCATGTCGTTTTATACAGCATAATTTCAGAGCAATTTTAACATGTTTTTTCCAAACATTACAAGGGTCCAACAGGGACAGCGGTGCTGTTCAAGGCTAGCAATTTCTCACCACGAGGCATTATCCCACTTGTTCCAGTTCCACGGCCTCCAAATTAGAACTCCGTGTGTGGGGGCAGTTTGGGATTTCAGCTTTGTGTCTGAGAAGACTGAAGTGTGAACGGACATCAGATTCTTCCTTGTGTTTGTCACCATCCCCTTGAATGAAAGCACGAGTCTCATCGGACATGCTTTGAGGCCTAGCTCGGTGGCCATTTTCTGATGAACAAGCATGCGAAAGAGTTACCATGCATATCTTGAGCCGTCGCTATTAAAAATATTGTATGAGAAAATTCCTTGTTTGAAGGTAAGGAAACAAATTGGCCCCTTTGTCCCTATTGTCTATTTATGTTTCGTTCTGGGAGAATACACATGAATAAGGCAATGGAGGAACAACCTTTGCCTTTTTCTCTCTCCCCTCCCAATTCTAAGTGAACTGCTCACAGCGGAGGGAATCATGCATGAGCCCAGCCGCAGAACAAGGGGGCTGGAATAAGAGAATGTTCCCCAACGGAGTGATGGTGAACCAACATGCGAGCACTTTGTCGGTGCCATTATTCTTTCAGGATGCTATCAAGAGATGCAAGGTGTTTTAACTAGTTTAACTAGTTTAACTAGCCACACGTTGTTCCCCATTATATGTTGTGACTGGTTTAGTTCTAACCCGTTTTTTTTTGTTTTTTTTCAGTACACCAATTTAGCACAGTCTCCCCCGTAATTTACGCTGGCGAATGAGCATTGAATAAATTCAGCTTGAGTTTTGCATCTGCCTCCATGACCAAGGGTCTTGGGGCACGCGTAATATAACTCAATGTACGATAAAAATAGGTCTACACACGAGCCTGATGGGCTTGCTGTGTAATGAAGGATGAGCCCCTATTCATTGAATGAAATTGGATCGTATAAACGTATAAATTTCTCTCCTGTTTGCCCTTCGGTCAGTATCAGGATGAGTTTGCTGTTATACACTTCACAAATATCCTACAACCAGAATACAGTTCAGTTTTCCCCAGCAGCTTGCTGTGGAGCAAACATAAAAATAAAAATAAAAAACGCTTCCCGAATTCAGCCTCTGTCTCCATGACCAAGGGTTTTGAGACATGCATAAAAGAATTTGATGTTCATCAAGCACATGTGTACACAAAACACACAGTGAACATAAACACCACACGTTGTCCCCTTATAAGAATTATGGGACCATTGCGGCGAGGCTGCTTGCTCTCAGTTCCCCTCCATGTTCACACATTCTTCCCTGTTCGGAGGAACGTCTCGGTTATGTGAAGCCTAACCCTGGCTCCCTGAGTGGGACCGAGACACTGCGTAAGCAGGCCTTACTCTCTAGCAGCTGCATAGGCTTGTGCCTTCATGCAGAAAATCTCGATGGTGCGAAACGAGCGCCTTTATGGAGCCCATGACGTAGCTCCCTAGGGGAGTCTCTTAAGCTCCATTAGTCAATAAAATTGCCGGGATTGCATAAGGGCTTCAGACCAAGTGACACTCAGGGCGTGTCCCAATGCGATTATGCAGCGTCTCGTTCCCACTCAGGGACCCAGGTTTACGCTTCACAGAACTGAGACGATTTGTAACAACATGAGGGTGAATAAATGATGACAGAATGTCCATTTCTGGTTAACTTGGAATGAACTGATGACACACTGTAATGCAACATAGATAATTTAAAGGGATTTATCTATCCCTGTTGCATCACAGTACGTTGTCTGTACCTTCCAGTCTAGACACAGCCACACTAAGCACAAGCCTTTTGACTAAGAACATTTTTTTTTTTTAGTGCTCACTCAATATAGCTGATCATTACATCAATTTAGATAATGTACACAGCCACTCTGGTCATTACCAACATATTAGCAGTTTTCTTGATCAGTCTAAGAATCTACGTGTCCAATTTGAAGCTTCCTTTGTGGCTATAAGAAGCTTTCTATACAACCTGCAACACATAAATAAGATTATCAGATAATATTGTCTTCTAAGAATCTACGTGTCCAATTTGAAGCTTCCTTTGTGGCTACAAGAAGCTTTCTATACAACCTGCAACACATAAATAAGATTATCAGATAATATTGTCTTCTGAGAATTGGACGGCCCTAAATTTACATGAGACCTATTCCACTGGCAAAAAACCTAACAAAAACAAAACAAATATGTATTGATAGAGCCATAGTTTTCAGGGGAATAAACCTACAGAATGAATGGCTTACTTAGATTTGTCTCTGCATACTAGGCTGAAATAGGACGAAGTTTTTCAGTATCCAAAAAATACACACTTCACCTATAAGTTTACTTAAATCGACAGACCCCGCCTCCAGATCAAACCCTTCTCTGTACTCCCCGACATAACTGCGATGAAATCAACATTTATATTCATTTGCATCTATTATTTTAAGTAGTTTTAAAGGAAATATAAAGAGTGGAAACAGGAAATCGGATGGGAAAAAGAGTGGGGGAAAAAACGCAGATTCCGACCGCGGTCCCTAGGACAACAATACACATATACACACCATTTTTACACCCCACGCCACTGCAACAACATCTATTGGTTCGTTTGTCATATATTTCTCTGGTTCCACCAGACTATTGGGGTGCAAATAGCTGTACTGTGTAGCAGATACTATTTACACAGGGGTGCAAATAGACACTCAGTTATTTAAAATGATTTGCCAACACAGTGGTTTTGAATAAGTATTTGCCCTGTAATTGCAATGCAATATTGTGTACATTTTACAAATGTTATACCTTTCAGTGTACCACATAGACACAGAAATAATAAATGATATCAAGAAAGGGGTAAATACTTTTTTCATGACTCATAGGTTATTCCTTAAAAATGCTATGCTAGGGGAGAGACAATGAAGGCCATTTCTTACAATAATAGAAATAGTTCAATAATATAAATGAAAACTGAGTATCTAGCATTTGAATACTTCAAAGTTTGTCTTCTTAACTTAAAACATGAATGAACTACAAACATAAAAATCACCCTAAATGTATTACCCACAGGGAACAATTTTCCTGAAGACGGATCTAACCTACTTTCCACCAGTTGCATATTTGTCTTTCCCCTTTAATGCAGATAAAATGCTGCTTTTCTCCCTTTCGGGGTCTGTGGTTTGATCCCCACAGGTTGTCTAAGATGAAGTCACAGAGGGAAGGTGCACACTGATTGTTGAAGTTTCACTCCCATCCTCTCATCTATCTCTGAGGCAGCTAACAAATCACTTGCTTTTTCAACAAGCTTTGGTCTCAGGGACAGCCTGTCGATCTTCCTTTCCTACTTACCACTTTATCTTATTCCCAGCCCAGCTGTGTTATAACTGCCCATTTTCAAATATGTTCAAACACAAAACAGTAGATCCCAACAGAATACTGTTTCACACCCATCTAGATTAACATAGTCATATAGATTAGATTATCATAACAAACTGCATTATGCATTATATGCGTGAAATAATTAGAATTCAATATAAATACTAGAGCTATCAATAGATGTAAACAATTATTCATAATTAATCGCATTATTTATTTGTAACTTTATTCATCTTAAATGTTAAATTCACTGATGCATTTGTTTCCAGAATAGTCCACCTATTTGCCATTGGTTGTCACAAAGAATGTTCTGTTTCAAACTCACACCACTGGTTAAGCCAATATTGCTATGACAGGCTGGTTGGGATGGTCAAACAAACAAAGCAATGCTTTCATAGCACCTCCGAGCCACAGTGTTTACACTATATAAACCTATGAATGGTTTACTTGGATCAATGATGTGACACTCTTTTTTTTTTTTTAATTAACAAATGCACAAAATAATTACTCTACTATGATGAACATGTTTTCAAAGTATTGTTATTTATTTATTAATGTCAAAAATGTGTTATAACAGTCAGGAGAAAAATATATTATGTATAAAATACAAGCAGTGAAACAGTTTTGTTCAAACAAAACAAAACAAAACAAAAAACAAAGGAACCCTTTGGATATGTTGACATTTTTATTATATTATGTATAAAATATAAGCAGTGAAACAGTTTTGTTCAAACAAAACAAAACAAAAAACAAAGGAACTCTTTGGATATGTTGACATTTTTTTGAAAAGGCACATTTTGTTCAGATCAAATGGAGGAACCCTAAGAAAACTTCTTTATTTTTGTGACTTGATGTTTGGATTTTTTTAATTTTATTCTTTTTATTTATTTATTTATTTTTTTTAACTTTCAAAAACTTTTCAATTAATAATTAATTTGTGTACACTTATATGTATTCAAAGAGCAATGAAAGTATTTTACTGTAATACCTAATTACACCACTCAACATTAAAACAATGACAACCTTATTTATTAATAACCAACTTATTGTTGCTTGTCCACATTGAGTTGGAACTACACATAAAAATACAAAAAAAAAAAAAAAAAAAAAAAAAAATACACATCCCCTTTAAGATGTTAACACATTAATAAATGAATACATATGAATTCATTTGAAAATATTACAAAACAGGCTCATACTTATTTACATTCTATGAAAGTGTTATTATTGTCCTTTAACAGCAAGTTAATTTACTTGCATATGTAGTTTTCACATTTGAATGATATCCAATTAAATTCAAATTTTGCAACCCTCATAATAAGGCAGGGATTTATCAGAGCTACTAATGCTCAGTTTGCACTAAATTTCAAATCTTTTGAAATTAGCAATATGCATTTGCATTTGGACCCCCTTTGAGTTCTGAAATCTCTATTGAGCGTATACAGTATTTTACATAATATGTCATTCTTGTGTTCTGCAGGCACACCATATGCATTCCATAAACTTTATAGAAGCTGCTGATATTATCTCCACAGTCACATACTGTGAAGCATAAAGAAATGACCATGACTGCCCCCTTACATTTCGAATTATGTTTTGTGGCCAAGCCAACTATAGACAACCTGTCCAATGGTATGATGCTAGAGTAAATTACATCATGTAGGTTACAGTCATGCTTCACTTCAGATAAAGATGTTTGCATTACAGTGAGGCTATTTATCCTTGAATCAATGTGCCACATTTAGATATCCTGTTCATTGACAGTCTTAGTATGCATAGACTAAACATCTCTGATCCGTTGAGTTACAGTATGTGTGATGAAATACAGCTCCTTGCATACTGAAAGACACCAACTGGTAAGTGGAGGGTTTGTTCAGATGTCACACCAGTACAAACTTAAAAAGTGGAGGCTTAAAGTGATAGTTCACCCAAAAATGTAAATTCTCTCATCATTTACTCACCCTTATAACATCCTAGAAATGAATGACTTTCTTTCTTCAGCAGAAATATGAACAAAGATTTTTAGAAGGATATCTCAGCTCTGTAGGTCATTTCAATGCAAGTGAATGGTGGTAAGATATTTGAAGCTCCAAAAAGAAGATAAACATTAAAGTAATCCATTTGACTCATTTCAGTGAACATCATGCCATTGCAGTCTCTAGGCACAATCATTATTTCAAGCTCGATACACTTCCTAGTGCTTGACACATGATGTCGCTATAGGAAGTGTAATCGAACTTGAAGTCATGATCGCCAAGGAGATTGCTGTCAAGACCCATGCACTGGAGTCGTATGGATTACTTGAATGCTGCCTTTATCTGCTTTTTGGAGCTTCAAATTTCTGGTCACCATTCACTTGCATTGAATTGACGTACAGAGTTTAGATATTTTTCTAAAAATCTCAGTTTGTGTTTTGTAGAAGAAAGAAAATTATACACATCTGAGATGGCATGAGGGTGAGTAAATGATGAGAGAATTTTTGTTTTTGGGTGAACTAGAGTGAGGCACCAGCTTAAAGTAATGGTTCACACAAAAATGAAAATTCTGTCATTATTAAAGGGAGAGTTCACCTACAAATTATAGTTCTGTTATCATTTACTCACCCTAATGTTGTTCCAAACCCATATGTCTTTCATCCTTGGAATACAAAATGACATATTAAGCAGAATTTTAGTCTTAGTCATATTCACTTTCATTGCATCTTGTGTTCATATAATGAAAGTTAATGGTGATTAATGCCAATATTCTCTCTAACATTTTCTTTTGTGTTCCATGGAAGAACGCAAGCCATAAGGGTTTGGAGTAAATGATGATAATCTAAGTATTATTTATATAAAGCTACACTATGTAAGATTTTTTTTGTTAGAAATGAACAAAATTTCATTAACGAGCAATTACACCAACAATCCATCTTCCAAACCTTGTTTTTGCTATACTCCGATTCTCTATGGTAAGCCTATAATAATGATTTATATTTTAGAGCTGTCGGGTCAGATTTGGTGGGAAATTGCATACTTCCATCATCCGTGCGTTTACGTCACATCCATAAGTAAAGAAAAGAAGGTCCAGCTACTACAGCGCATGTATATGTGCAGTGATAGGCGTGGTGGTAGTTTGAAGCTGACAAATTGTAGCCACAACCCTCTGGGGAATCACCAATTTTCAAAATAAAGAAACTTCAAACTGATAAGGGAAAGCAACAGAGCCCGTAATAATAAGACACAAAACACCATCTACTTGGCTTTTTCAGAGGTGGCAACAACTCCAAGAAAGGATTTAAAACCAACCCAGAGATGGAGATTTTCTCGCTCGACAGGTAAGATCATTTATTGAACCGATAAAATTAAGAGACATGTCTGGACTATTTTACTGGACCGTCTCTTAGTGCGGTAGTTCGTTAGATAGTGTTAGCCACACAAATGGGGCATTTTATTATGGATTGTGGTACTGCAGTGCTTTCAGTTTCATTTTTGAAGAAAAAATAAATAAATAACTTCATGCTAGTAACAACGCAGTCTTCAAACCAGTTACTTCCTTAGTCTGTTTGCCTGCTAGCTGAGTTATAATTACCACCGTTTGCACCATTTCCACTGTTTGACTTTATCTGATACGACTAGCATTCGTTATGTCTAATGTCATCGTTGCCTAACTTTTGTAACACTATTTATTTTAAAACAATTGTTTTCAACAAGTCAAAACAACAGCGGACGATGTTCTACTTACCTGCTATTAATATTTTTCGGATATCCGTCTTTATCATCCTTTCGTTATTTATTTAAATTGTATTTATTTATTTTTTTGAGGGGAGGGGGCGAGTTTTGTTGTTGTTAGTGACATTTGATCTGATAAGTTGACCTCCTGTAACAGGTGATATTCAAACCATCAGATTCATCCACGCAGAAAAGCAGAGCCAAAAAATTACTTACGTAATTACCAAAACAGTGTTCCTCTGCAAATAACTTTCAGTTCTATGATTCAACCGCTAGCAGACCAAAAGTTACATAGTGTAGCTTTAAATTGATCTACTGACATACACTTGAGATCTTGAGATTTTTGCTCAAGATGGCACAGAGTATGGCTGCTGCGTTGCGAACTCCAACCCAGTGTTGCAGTTTTTTGTTTGTTTTGTCTACAATTCTTATGTTTTTTGTCTTGGATGTTGTCTGCCTTATTATCTACGATAGACAAACACTTTTGGACATTGGTTCTACAATAGCACACCGAAAACTGGACTTTAAATACCTCAATGCCGACCCGCTGTTTACAAACACGACAGCGGAGCCCTTTGTCTGGGCAGCCTGGCCGCGGAAATGCAGCCAGAAAAGGGGAAGGAGATCCGGCGTTCTCATCAGACTAAGATGTCACGCAAATCGACCCCCGCTACCCAGTATTCTACTAGCAAATGTTCAGTCTCTTGACAACAAGCTCTGCGAGCTGAGAGCACAGATCTCTTTCCAGCCAGAGACGAGGGACTGCTGCATTATCTGCCTTACAGAAACTGTCTGCGGAGACTCCAGACTCAGCCATCGAACCCGCAGGGTTCTCCGTGCACCGAGCGGACAGAGTGAAAGACCTCTCTGGTAAGAGCAGAGGTGGTACTGTATGTTTTATGATCAACAATTCCTGGTGTGATCAGAGGAACATACATTCTATCAAGTCTTTCTGCTCTCCTGATCTGGAATTTCTCATGCTTCTGTGTCGCCCATTCTGGCTACCGAGGGAATTCACAGCGGTCATTATCACAGCTGTGTACATCCTGCCACAAGCCGACACAGACCGGGCACTCAAGGAACTGGATGGGAGTATAAGTAAGCAGGAAATTGTGCACACTGAGGCTGCATTCATTGTGACCGGGGACTTTAACAAAGCCAACTTCAAGTCAGTAGCACCGAGAAACTACCAACACATCAGTTTCAACACACGAGGGGACCGGGTTTTGGACCATTGCTACTCTCCCTTCCGGGATGGCTACAAATCCCTCCCCCGCCCACCATTTGGCAAGTCGGACCACTCTTCCGTTCTGCTTCTGCCCACTTACAGGCAGAAACTGAAACAGGAAGCACCCGCCCTCAGAACGATCCAGTGCTGGTCGGACCAATCAGATTCTATGCTACAAGGCTGTTTTGATAATGCGGACTGGGAGATGTTCCGGTCCGCCTCTGATGACAACATCGAGGTCTATGCTGATAGCGTAACGTGTTTCATCAGGAAGTGCATAGATGATGTAGTGCCGACCAAAACTATATGGATCTACCCTAACCAGAGACCATGGATTAATAGTGATGTTCGTGCGGCACTTAATGCGCGGACCTCCGCTTTTAATTCCAAGAATGCGGAGGAGAATAAACAAGCCAGTTACGCACTTCGCAAAACTATCAGAGCAGCCAAACGCCAGTACAGGGACAAGACTGAAGGACAGTTCAACACCACCGACTCTAGAAGCATGTGGCAGGGAATTAATATCATCACAGACTTCAAAGTGAATAAAAACTCCACCGTGAACACCGCTGCCTCTCTCCCAGATGAGCTAAATACTTTTTTATGCTCGTTTTGAGGGAAATAACACCACCCTCGAGGCCGAAACTACAGAGGTTAGTTCACTCTCCGTCTCTGTAGTGGATGTAATCCGATCCTTCCAACGGGTGAATATCCATAAAGCCGTGGGTCCAGAAGGCATTCCTGGCTGTGTCATCAGAGCGTGCACAAACCAACTGGCTGGTGTTTTTACGGACATTTTCAACCTTTCCCTCTCCTTGTCTGTAGTCCCTACATGCTTTCAAACGTGCACCATTGTGCCTGTACCAAAGCAATCCAAAATCACTTGCTTAAATGACTGTCGTCCTGTTGCTCTGACCCCCATCATCAGCAAATGCTTTGAGAGACTAATCAGAGATTACATCTGCTCTGTGCTGCCTGCCTCACTGGGCTCACTGCAGTTTGCATACCGCAACAACCGCTCCACCGATGATGCCATTGCATCTACACTACACACTGCTCTCTCCCACCTGGTAAAAAAAGAATACATATGTGAGAATGCTGTTTGTAGACTACAGCTCAGCATTCAACACCATAGTGCCCTCCAAGCTTGATGAGAAACTCTGGGCTCTGGGCTTAAACAGTTTGCTGTGCAGCTGGATCCTGGACTTCCTGTAAAACAGACACTAGGTGGTTAGAATGGGCAGCAACATCTCCTCATCACTGACCCTCAACACTGGAGCCCCGAAGGGCTGTGTTCTCAGCCCACTCCTGTATTCCCTGTACACACATGACTGTGTGGCAACACATAGCTCCAATGCCATCATTAAATTTGCTGTTGATACGATGGTGGTAGGTCTGATCACTGACAATGATGAAATAGCCTGCAGGGAGGAGGTGCACACTCTGACACACTGGTGTCAGGAGCACAACCTCTCCCTCAACGTCAGCAAGACCAAGGAGCTTGTGGTGGACTTCAGGAGAAAAGACAGAGAACACATTCCCATCACCATCAATGGAGCACCGGTGGAGAGAGTCAGCAGCTTCAAGTTCTTCTGTGTCCACATCACTGAGGAACTCACATGGTCCATCCACACTGAGGCCGTGGTGAAGAAGGCTCACCAGCGCCTCTTCTTCCTGAGATGGCTGAGGAAGTTTGGAATGAACCACCACATCCTCACACGGTTCTACACCAGCACTGTAGAGAGCATCCAGACTGGCTGCATCACTGCCTGGTATGGCAACAGCACCGCCCTCAACCGCAAAGCCCTGCAAAGGGTGGTGCGAACTGCCAGACACATCATTGGAGGTGAGCTTCCCTCCCTCCAGGACATCTATACCAGGTGGTGTGTGAAAAAAGCTTGGAGGATCATCAGAGTCTCCAGCCACCCGAGCCATGGGCTGCTCTAACTGCTACCATCAGGCAGGCAGTATTGTAGCATCAGGACCCGCACCAGCCGACAGCTGAATGGTGTATTTTTATTGTATACAGTCTTCTTATTTTGTGTATACTGTATATTGTTATTATTATTATTATTATTATTATTATTATTATTATTATTATTTTGTATACAGTCTTCTTATTTTCTTTATACTGTATATTGTATATTATTAGGTGTTGTGTAACAGATGTGTAAAATGTGTTATGTGTAAATCAGATGTTTATTGTAATTGTCATACTGCTATGTTGCTTGGAACCGCACCCAAGACTTTCACCCACTGTTGCACTTGTGTGTATGGTTGAGTGACAATAAAGGGATTTGATTTGATTTGATATACATTTTGTCTAGTATTAACAGTTATTGTATCGGCCTTGCAAGTTAGGCTGTGGATCGAGGGATTTTGTTTATTTTATTAAATTTTTTATTATTTTGCACTCAATTCACTTCAGTTGATTTTGCTTTAAAAATTACATTCTTTTATTGAAACATGAAAAATTTAAACCAAAACATATTTCAAAAAAATCGCAACCACCTCCCCAAATTCAAACATTTTACCCTCTTCAACTTCTTTCACCTCCCCCTTTTGCAGTGATTTAAAAATCACTCCACAATAACAGCTGGAAAAATACCAGTGGAAATTAGATCATAAATACAACTGTAATTATAAACAAAATTATAAAATAAATAAATAAATAAAACATGAACTCTAGAAAGTTTAACACATCTCATAAATTTTTGTTTCATAAAATGGCTACAACAGTGATTGTCAGGGACATAACTTAATGTTCAAATGTATTTTCAGAGTTTGGACATGAACATACCACCTGTTGGTGAAATACCAAAATTGCAATTGCAGGAACTGAGTTTGGACTTTGTGGCAAGATCCTACTTCTGAAACGTCTTAGTGCAATGACTTATTTTTCAGTAAAATAGCAAAATTTACTTCGTTCCACTTTATTAACATGCAACACACCCACAGTTTGCATACATACACCCACAGATAGCGCAAACACTCCCACCCGTACCCACTTGCACATTCTGCTGGCATGGAAATTGTGCTTAGAACTCTCTTACGAAAATTAGATAAGAGGTTGCACATGGTCGTTGCGTGTTGTACTGTGCCTAGCATGGTCACGAAGATAGAGCCCGAAGTGTACGATACCACTGTCAGTTTTTAACAGCATGTTAGGCATTAAAGTGCCCTAATACAGTTTACTTAAATAAAGATGAAGTCATTTAATTAACAAAAATGCCTTATTAATGTGAAGGTTGAAACACGTTCATCATAACGTGCATATTAGGTTGACATAGCCTGGGAGCCAAAAGAGACTGAAAGGTGCATATATAAGTTTTAATTATATAAGTGTTTGTTTTAATGTCTGATAGTTCAAACACTAGCTGTCGTAAGAGATGCAATTAGGGAACATGGTTTTACCATCAGCGATGTGTTGTGTGCTTGACCCCTTGCCCTTTATGAATGGTCCAAGTCTGGGGCAGTGGTGGCTCAGCGGTTAAGGCTCTGGGTTACTGATCAGAAGGGCAGGGGTTCAAGCCCTAGCACTGCCAAGATGCCACTGTTGGGCCCTTGAGCAAGGCCCTTGACCCTGTCTGCTCCAGGGGTGCTGTATCATGGCTGACCCTGCACTCTGACCCCAGCTTAGCTGGGATATGTGGAAAAAAAGAGTTTCACTGTATATGTGCAAATGTATAATGTGTGAAATATAAATATATAATTATTATAAGTCTCAGACATGACACGAGGATCATCAGTGTAAGCCAAAGTACATTAAATTAGGTAATTAATCATAACACATGAACCTAGTCCAGATTTAATTAGCAGTTTGGACCAGTACATGTATCTAGGGAAGGGCTGTGGATGTTAAAGGTGGACCGTCTGGCCAACAAAGTAATATTGTTTGTAGATTTCAATCAACTTGTCTGATAACTCCTTTTAAAAAGTAGCTAACTATATTAAAGCTATTTAAACAAAGAAAATATCTATATAATATATATATCATAAAATATAAAATAATCAGATGATATTTTTTCTGATTGCAGAATTAAATAATATTAACTGATATTTACTGTATCTACTTATAATAAATAAACGAATACTGAATATAAACTAATAAAACTAGAAAATGTAATATTTTATAAAACTGAGATGAAATATAGTGCTAAAAAAAAAAAAAAAAAAAAACACACACACTAGATATAATAGAATCATTTATTTTAGCCAGTTCATTTACATGAAGTGTCCAAAAGAACCAGTTCATTTAAATGATTTGGATTTTCCAGCACTACATATGATAAAAAGAGGACTGTAACATGGTGTAAAAATACCATTATGTGACACTACATCGCTACTCATTGGAAAATGTAGCTTGTTACTAGAAAAGTTATAGTACACTATTGTGAAACTAGTTGAACTAATGTCACGCTACTGAAAATTTCAGTTAAGTTAGTAGCAGCGCTTCTTTTAGTGTTATTTCTCAACACTGCTGAGAGTAACATACAGCCTAACATCTCGCTTTGTGTTCAATTTAAATAATACCATGAATGTTTGGAACAACATGTAGGAACAGTATGTGTGTTAGGAATTAAATTAAACTGTCCGCATTCTACGTCATTATTATGTAGGGAAATTTATAATGGAATTAGTCGTGTGCGACAACCATTATAAGAAAGTTAAATGACAAATAATTAGATTATTTGTCTGAATAAAATTCTCCACCATTAAAATCGTAATACACGTCTCGTTGTATCCGCTCACAATTTCTATTTGAAAATTGGAAAAAAAAGGAATTAGCTTTAATAAGGGAATTATGATTAATCCACTTATTTGAGTGATATTATTCTCATGGCTTATTTAAAATAATATCACAAATATTTTAGGTATGAGTTTTGAAGCAAGCTCTTTTAAAATCATGTGACAAGATTATTTATCAAAATATACCACAGTCAAATTATCTTTGAATACAAACAAACTTTATTGCTATTCTAAATATAAAAACGAATCTAACACATACAAACATTAAACAGGTTGGTGAGTAAAGTGACAGAATGTGAAAGGAATCAGTCAAAGGGATCAGTACTGAGAAAATTAACTTTATGGAGTCTATAGACAATGACTTAAGGACCATTTATCCTTCTTTGAGTCTAAATCGATTTGAAGTTGGATTACCCAAAGGATTGAAATAATACACCAGCACTTTCAGCAAAAGTCTGGAGATGTACTTGCGTGTCATTGCTTGGTTCTTTGGCTTTTTATAGAAAGTTCGTTCTGTTGATGTCTTGAACCCCTGATAGATCGTGGATGCCTGTTGCCTGTTGCGTTGATGGGTGATGAGGCCTTCCACAAGGAAGACTCGTGACTCCCGTTACGTGTGTGAACCGTATAGCAGAGAGTGAGAGGCTTCCTCAGGACTTTGTGTCCCGAGCTTTCTTGGACTCTACATTGCACGGGGGCTGCAAGCCACAAGGGCAAGAGCGCGGAGGAATGAGGAGCTGCAGAGGAAGTGGAAGAAACAAGAAGAAGAGAGAAGACAGAAGGAGAGTTCTTCCTCGGTACCAGAGTTTTGTGCTGAGATTGGCCATACCCCAAAGGTGTCCTGAGCCAATCAGAAGTGGCTTTTCAGAGTCACATGGTCAACTGATCTGTCCTTTTCAAAGTTGTTTTACAATCCTTTTTGTGGAGGATTCTTACAAATTTCCCGCTCATAATAGTGCATGTTTTATCGTGAACTTTTATATCTTGAAAACGATGCAAGAGACATGACATTCATTGTCATTAACATTCTCTACGTAAACAAGCAAGCATTTACATACTAAATATGACATACTTTCATGAATATTCCATGTGTAAGTAACAAAACATGAAAATACCTGATTACAAATCATATTGGTTAATTCATTGGTTTTACAACATGGATAATACACATTATGAGAAACCTGATTGTCAGGGTATATTATCAGGTTAAGCCTTGAATAGGTGCCATTCTTAGTAGAATGTCATGACAATACAAGATTAAAGATTATACTCATCGATTTGTCAGTTATAAGTGATTACAAATCACTACACTATATTTTAAAAGGTACATCAGTCTATAATCATTAATTTGTCAGTTATAAAAGTGATCACAGGTCATAACACATAATTTTCAGAGTTATCTAGCAAGGTTAGGTATTGCGTACATTTCCGTACAAAAAGGGATATTCTGTGCATTTAATAGGGTTAACTCAGCGAAGTACAGTGACTTTGTGTGTAATGTCCATGGATTAAGATTAGATGTCTTCATATTAGAATCGTCCAAACACGAGTCTTTTAGCAATTTAGTGAGTTTTTTAGCATGTGATAGGAAATGTCTCATTTTAAGTGTTCATGTGTTACTAGATGAATGAAACAAAGTGACTTTTTCATTAGCTGCTATTTGCAAAATACTGATCACAGTGTCTTGTGATCTGATAAGTCTAGTTTAAGTGTAGCCAATTAGTTTATATCGAAGGACAAAAACGGAGTGTGTTTTAGCCTCTCCTGGGGTTTCCAGGGAGTGTGATCTCAGGGAATTCCCTGATTTACGACATGTACAAGAAGGGGTCCTCTTCATTCACAGATCTTCTTTTGTTCATTTTATTGGCCAGATGTTCTTCATCTCATTTAGCTGGGCCAGGCCAGACTTTAGGGAGCCATTTTGTCATTCTCTTAGTTTATGGCTTTTGAGGAATGTCCAGGTGCCTCTGAGTGTGGAAATTAACGATTATTTGGCCTATGAGATCCTACAAACATGAGGGTAATTAAACATTGACAGAATTTTCACTTTTGGTGAACTATTCCTTTAAAGCTTTTCTATTAAGCCGTTGTTTGTACTCACAGAGCGCACTGTATTACTGTAAAGTGTAATCTTAATCTTCCATTGTCTAAATCAGAGATGCCCAAACTGCCCAAGGTTGGCCCGTGATGACCTTTGATTTGGCCCACCTTGACGTATACGAAAAGAATGAAAAAATAAAATAAAAATGCTATTGACGCAGCATTTCATTGCATTAATTCATCAGATTGCAAAGTAAAGTTTTTTTTATTTTTTTATTATTATTATTATTATTATAATGAAATCATAAAGGAGGGGAACCAGGGCAGCTTTAATATTTTAATATAATACAGTTTGCAGAGCCTGAAATTCGGTGTGGGATTGCGGGTGTTGCGCCCAATTTGAATAATTCCCACAATTTCCACGTTCATAATGCGGGACATTCACGCACATTTTTATTCACTTTACAGTACAGCTGCGAATTAGTAAACCAATAGATACAGATGAACAAATCAAATCATAAACTTGTATTTGTATCAAACTGTAATTGCAGAAGCTGCATGAGTAAATCCGCTCTGTTTCTCACTTTCTCTCTCATGCAGCTGTCAGCAGTGTCAGAAGTGTGAGTGCGCACAGCGAGGAAGTGCTTTGTCGCAAAGTTACTGAACTTAAGATGTTACAGATGTATAAACCTATCTAAACCTGTTAATTCGACATGCAAATGGCATTATACCACATCTTTGTAAGCGAGCGACTCCGTAAGCTGTTTATAATCAACAAAGCTGTTAACATTGCAAGCACGTGGGGCTTTCAAATCTTGGCGCTCCCTCCTTAGTCATAATGCAGCACATTTGTAAGAAAGACAGAAATAGAAAAAATGCTTTGTGTAATGTACCAGCTGCATGGTGAAGAGAGACGCGTAAACACCTGTTAACTCTCATATCCATCTCTAGTTCCATCCAGGGTCAGAAATTAATGGGGGCTCTGGGCAAAAAAATTCCCCCACAATCTGATATAGTTCCAAATGAATATATCTGTTGCGTTCTTCATTTGAATTTTCGCTGAACATTATTTGTTTTGTGCCATCCATTGTGCAGATGTTGCCGAGTCAGTGGCATCTGGTTATCTAGCAAGGTTAGGTATTGTGTACATTTCTGACAAAAAGGGATACTATGGAATTTTATAGGGTTAACTCAGCGAAGTACAGTGACTTTGTGTGTAATGTCCATGGATTAAGATTAGATGTCTTCATATTAGAATCGTGCAAACACAAGTATTTTAGCACTTTAGTGAGTTTTTTAGCATGTGACAGGAAATATCTCATTTTAAGTATTCATTTGTCACTAGATGAATGAAACAAAGTTACTTTTTCATTAGCTGCTATTTGCAAAATACTGATCACAATGTCTCATGATCTGATAAGTCTAGTTTAAGTGAAGCAAATTAGTTTATATCGATGTCAGTGGCGGATGCCCGCGCGCCATAAACGAGCACAGATGGGCACTCCGCTTCTCACGCTCCGCATCAGTTCGGTGTTGTGCTCTCGCTAAAAATAACAAATGCTACAATGTAGTTAATAATAATATTAACAAAATAGGATGTGTTACTTGATGTTAAATAAAACAGTATTAATGATACAGTAATAATGATACAGTAATAATGAGAAAAAAAAAATTTCAGTAACAATGAATATTATGCAATGCAGAGATCATGCAATTTTTTAATCATTGAAATATCCCATTTTACAATTGAATTGTTTAAAGTATTTGTAAATCATTTTCTGAAATGAATTTCAGGCCACGAGTTTATTATAATGCAATGTTCTCTTTTGGCCCACGGCCCTCAATCAAGTTTGATTTTTGGCCCTTCATAGGAAAAAGTTTGGGCACCTCTGGTGTAAATGGACAGCATACATCGGGCTATTGTATGTCCTTTATCCAATTATGCTCCAATCAACATCAACAGGAGAGTCTAAGGGACTTTAATTACCCTGAATGCCATTTGAAGTCTGCGAGGAGCTAGACGAAGAGAGCGCATCCATCACTGACTGAACCCAAACACTTATCTCCATATTTGAATAAGCATTTTTTGAATTTTCCCAGTAGATCTGCCTCTGCATAGAGAGCAATGTGCTGCCTTTTAAATATATTGATTTGTGGCTATTACGCTCCTGCTACAAGTTCGCTTTTCTGATGGCGATCCATCTCTCAAGGTCAATTCCTCACGTCTGCATAATCACTCAAGTTTGTTCTATTCCGGACTGAAGCGGTGGATTCCTGGAAACTTTAAGAGACAGACAGAGCATGTTTAAACTGTTTGTGTTACAGTATAAAAAAAAATGAAATCTGTCATTATTTACTAGTCCTCGTGTCACTCGAAACCTGTATTACTTTCTTTCTTTTGTGGAACACAAAAACCTTTTTTTTTATTATTATTTATTTTTCTTAACATGTCTTTTCACTGTATAATTAAAGTAAATAGATGGGCTGTGAAAAAAAGCAACATAAAACCTCACTGGTTCTTTCATGACATTTAGTCATGAAATGCACAAAATCCAATAGGGTTTGATGTTATTGAGTTGTTGGAAGTAGATCAGTGAGTGAATAATGACTTAAATTTCAGTCTGTTAATCACAAAAAGTGAGTGGCTACAGAAGACCTGGAAAATAGTGCCCAAGTCACATCAACAATTTTTACTGTCATTTTATAGTGTTTTGCTGTCCTTTATGGAGCTTGACAGCTCTGCATCACTATTCATTTTAATTTTATGGCAAAATTATTTTTGAAAATTGTAATTAATTAATTATTATTATTATGATTATTATTATTTTTTTATTTTATTTTATTTATTTATTTATTTTTTGGGGTACACTATTTCTTTAAGAGGAACTAAAACAGCTTGAGATATATATATATATATATATAATAATAATAAATGCAGTAAAATTTTGTTTCCGAGGTGTTTGTGTGTGGGGGATTCACTAAAATAGGTACTAACCCTACTTGACAGTGGTCACACTTTTCGGCAAGCTCCACAGGAAGACATGGTGAAAGCGATTGTGGAGCACTCTGACACCTGTTCTAGATGCTCTATCTCTCTCTCTCTCTCTCTCTCTCTCTCTCTCTCTCTCTCTCTCTCTCTCTCTCTCTCTCTCTCCCTCCCTATCTATCTATCTACTATCTACCTACTATATATATATATATATATATATATATATATATATATATATATATATATCTACTCTCTCCTCTCCACCAATAGCTGGTGTGTGGTGAGCATACTGGCGCACTGTAGCTGCCGTTGCATCATCCAGGTGCATGCTGCACACTGGTGGTGGTTGAGGAGAGTCCCCTGTTCACTGTGTAAAGCACTTTGAGTGTAGTGTCAGAAAAGCGCTATATAAATGTAACGTTCATTCATTCATTCATATATACACTAACGGTGAAAAGTTTTGAAACACTTGACTGAAATGTTTCTCATGATCTTAAAAATATTTTGATTTGAAGGTGTATGTTTAAATGTTTGAAATGAGTTTTGTAGACAAAAATATGATTGTGCCACCATATTAATTTATTTCGTTATAAAACTAAAATTCAATAATAAAAAAAAGATTTTGAAATTGATGACTTGGACCAAATAATAAAGAAAAGCAGCCAATAAGTGCCCAACATAGATGGGAATACTAGGAATATTTCAATACTGTTTAAAAAGCATCCCAGGGTGATACCTCAAGAAGTTGGTTGAGAAAATGTCAAGAGTACATGTCTGCAAATTCTAGGCAAAGGGTGACTATTTTGAAGATGCTAAAATTTAACACAGTTTTGATTTATTTTGGATTTTGTTTAGTCACAACATAATTCCCATATTTCTATTTATGTTATTCCATAGTTTTGATGACTTTACTATTATTCTAAAATGTGAAAAAAATATAATAAAGAATGAGTAAGTGTTTCAAAACTTTTGACCAGCAGTGTGTGTGTGTGTGTGTGTGTATATATATATATATATATATATATATATATATATATATATATATATATATATATATACTGTATAACAAAATTAAATGAATAAAACTTAAAATATTTAGTTGTTCTTATTTTATTTTATTTTATTTTATTAAAGATTACTCAGTTTAATTTGATGGAATGTTATTTTGAAATGGAAAAGCATGTTGGGCCTCATGTATTCAGATGGAAGACAAAGGCAGGCCTAACACAGTCGTAAAACCTAACTGAGGCCCACACACTCTGTCATAAATCTTAATGATAAAAACCGTGCCAAAATCAAACAAAGGGAGTCCAAAACATACTACAAATCCCATGAAGCCTTGCTCACTAAAGGATCGAACTCTCAACTCCTATTGGATGAGGCACACAACAGAACGGCCCTCAACCATGATGTCATCGGGAGTAGAAATAACTCTGAGATGCTTCCGGGAATTGCTTCCAGCAACTTTGCTCAACTTTGCATCGCTGCTCTCATGTGTAGCCTCGTGGCACAAGGAAGTAACGTATGACTTGAAACTGTGGCCATACAATCTCCATCTCACTGGACAAGCTGAGATTACTCTGTGTTCCACCGAACACTCTTAACAGATCCGAAGGAGATCGCCGAGCAATCCGCATCTTCATCCGTTTGCCTGCAGAAGTGAAGAGAAAAAAAGATTTCTCTTCCATCTTCAATCAAGTCGAAATCGCTGATATCTCTTCCAGCCCGCCGAGAATCAGCAGCCGTACCGCCAGCCGACAGAGCGAGGAAACGGCCTCCCGTCATCACCCGAGCCTCGAGGAACCGAGTCAAGAGTTCAACGACGGATGAACACACATTCTAGCTGCATCCTCATACGATTCAAGTAAGAGGTTTATGTCTGGGCAGAGATAGAATATTATAGTGTGTTATTCTTGTGTATCAAGGTTATTGCTTGTACAGTTTACAGACCGCCGAGTCCACTCATTGCTGCTAATAATACTCAAGGTATTACTGTAATGTACTGTTATCACGAATGAGATCTGCTGTGTTGTAGTCCAACCACATTGGACTGTTGTGTATTTCCGCCATCACGGCTGAGACCAGCACACTGAGTTTATCCATTAAAGAACCAAAGACTGCGGGATGGTTTACGAGCCGTTCACCACGTCTCTGAGTGATAAACTAACAGCTGCTTTCTCTCCCACGATCGTGAAACCGGCTTTGGTACCGCCACTTTAATCTCTCTCTCTCGTACTAACCACACACACACACACACACACACACACACATACACGCGACTCCTCACGAACATTCTCGCACACACTTTTGGCTAGTAGACAACTTCGTGATAAAGCTCAGCTTTGTCCCTAAGTTATCGTACAAGCGAAGACATGCGGTAAACGCGCAGACGCCATTGACCGGCTTCTCTCCGCCCACATTATCTTTGATAATTATTAATTATTGCTAATAACCAAACCCGCTCCTGAACGTGGCGCACTACTTTTAATGGTGCACCGTGTGAGGTTTTAACGAGTTCGATTATATTATTTAATTTAAATATTAATTAATAACTAAAGGAATAATTATTAATTATTTCTGATAGTAACATTGATCTAAACAACCAGTAGAACCTACATGCATATACCTTTTTTTTTTTTCTGGAAAAGTGTGGAAAAAAATTACATACATCACCTACAATTTTGATTGATTGAATTTAATAAAAAGTCTCAGATCATTACTGCAAGATATCAGTTGTATGTAAACAGCCCTGAACGTACACAGTAAAGTAAGCAATGAGAAAGGAAGTTCATCATTTAAAACTCAGCTGTCTTACAATCAAGCCATAAGAGTTTCCATTATTCTCAGTCCTGTGTTTGTTTTGATAAGCCCACTTTACCTCAGTGCTGACGAAGACAACAGAACCTTTGATTATGTTCATTTCCTTGCGCTCAGTGGTGTAGTAGTGACTGAAGAGGTGGGCATACTTTGAGTTTATCGAGGATAATAGCATACATTTTTATTTAAACCTTCTGCGATTTTTTTACTTTTTTTTTTTTTTTTTTTTTTTAATTATCATTTTGGCTATGTTAATGCCAATGGCACATAAATTTAGCCAAAGTGTGTATTTTTGGGGGAATTTTGATATTTCAACCACAGTTCCTATAATATATCTATAATACACTGTGTAAACAAAAAAGTTACATACAGGACCTTAAAGAGAAAAATGTCCCCATTGAAACCCATTAAAACTGCAATATTTGATCCCATTGCCATTAAAGCATAAAATTGTGAATTCTATTTTGCATTCATTCCAGAGCCCTGGCTTCAAAATTTACATTTTTTATATTTTCCACCAGATTTTTCTCATGTTTAGCCTATGGAGCAAATATATTCGTTTTTCCTATTTTCTGTTTGCTGTATTATAGAGCACTGCAGGCCAATTGAATAAATGATGCAGCTAAAATTGTATGGGTGTGTTGGTATGGATGTCAGAGTATTTTACATGTGTGTATTGAGAAATGTCTCTGTGTGTGTGTATGTGTGTGTGTGTGTGTGTGTGTGTGTGTGTGTGTGTGTGTGGGCAGGTTTTAGTGGTTTACAAGGACTTCTTTTTAGGTTATAATCTGGTAATTACAAGGGTTTTATGCTATAAATGTGGTTTATGAGGACATTTCTAGTGTCCCCATAATTTAAATCGCTTAAAAAAAAAAAAAAAAAAAAAAAAAAAAAAAACGAAACATTTTTTTATTGAAAATGTAAAAATGCAGAACGTTTTTTGTGAGGGTTAGGTTTAGGGGTAGGGTTAGGGGATAAAATCTATAGTTTGTACAGTATAAAAATCATTATGTCTATGGAGAGTCCTCATAATGATAGCTGCACCAACATGTGTGAGTGTATGTGTGTGTGTAAAAACCAAAAGTGGCATTATGTAAACAAACTGGCATTTAAAGGGTTAAAATCCTGAAAATTAATGAAGAGTTGGTAGTTATGGTCAGGACTGATGTTGGTTAAAATATCTAAGTCAGTGAAAGTGGAAAATAATATTAATATATACAATTTTTATGGAAGTTTTTTGACGCAGACTTTTTTGTCCTCTAAGGACTTCTGAGTAACTTTTTTAAATTGACGCACAAGGGTTAAATGCATTAATATTTCACTTTTAGCAGCAAAGTAAATATACAGTGAAAATTATGGTGACTCCAGCACTTCTGGCACTGAAATGCAAATGGGAAATATGATTGGTTAAAGAATATCCAATCGCATCTGAAACGAACGTTCTGATTGGTAGCTCAGCTGAGTCAAACTGTCAATTCTGCCCGTGCCTTCAGTTCAGCACTCCCGCCTCCCACTGCTCTGTGCGCGGTTAGAGAGAATCTCTGTAAACTAATTAAAAATAATAATAATAATCACAATTCATTCAACGGTGCTGCAGCATCACCTCAGTATAATTAAAAGTTATGGGTCAAAAACCTCCACACTATTCTGGTGGCTATATGTATCATAACTCATTTTAGGTGGGGATATGAAAAATCTTTTGAAAGATCGGTGGGCATACGGCGTATGCCTGCGTATGCCCTAGACTACACTAGTGCTTGAGCTCCCCCAGCTCCTCAAGGCAATTTTCTCAAAGATGGCAGAGGAGGATGGTATTTCAGAGGAATGCCACATCACTGAGAGTTTGAAGCCATGTTTAATCTGTATGCTGACAGCAGACTGACTCTGAGACGTTAGACTTTTATTTTCTATGACGGGCTATTTATAATTCATTTTCTCCTCTTTGGAGGAGCACACACAAAAAACAGTACGTTCATTTAGAAAAGCAACATTGTAAAATAATTTAACTGTCAAACTCTGTCAGAGCAAAGAAAGATACTGAGAATAAAATTGTATTCAATAATTAATTAACTTTTTGGCAGCCTTTTGCACCCTCAATAACCTGACAGGAGACAACAATAAATGAAGTCTTTGGCATGCTGAAATTAATGTACTAGAAATTCTTCATTTTCACTAGAGTTGCATTTTATATGAAACAGCAGTGAAGTATGTATTGTAAAGAGCCAAATAAATCTATTAAAACCTCAAGGCAAGTTAGAAACTTGGAATATTTGTGAAATATTTTGACTAAGAACACCTAGATAACATTAAAAAGTAAAAAAATAAAAATAAAATCACAACCTAGTCTTACAGAATGAATGTTACTATAAAAATATTTTGGCAAACTAGGTTTTGCATGCTGAATTTTATATAACAGGGAAAAACAGGCTTATTTAACAATTAAAATTATTACTTTCACATTTTAATCGTTGGGGTCACTGTGACCCCAAACAATGAGAAAATGAAGCCAATCTCAACAGAACACAAGGGTTAAAGTTTTAGGTTAAGGAGGTACGTTTTACTAATTTAAACCTCCATCTATATTTAACTTTTAAAATCTTGTCTGATTACGTCACTCACTTTTGGTGCTCCCCGCTGGACATTTCACTGGAAAACGGCCAATTTTGTTTTGCAAAAATGTTGCCAAAGTCACGTAATGTTCATGAGACCAGGCTAATTTTTCAGCAAGGAAAAGCTTGCCCAAATATGAATTTTGCCATTATGTATTCACTGTATTATATATAAAATAAATACCAATAACACGCTTGCCACTGTGAACGAGTGTATTACAACGCTCATAAAAGCGCAACAGACATAAAAGGTTTTTGATGAAAAATTACTCTTTTTTTTTTAACTATTGTATGACTTCAGAAGACTTGGAATTTTATATTTGAGTCACATGCATTTTTATGATAATTTTACATTGTGTTTTTTTTTTTTTTTTTGCTTTAAAGTGAGGCACTATCCACTGCCATTGTATTGAAAAGATGGACAGCAATATTCATTAAAACATCTCATTAAAACATTTGTGTTCCGCATAAGGAAGCCATATAGAAAAGGAACGACGTGAGGGTGAGTGCATTATGAAATAATTTTCATTTCTGGGTAAACTATTCCTTAAATAAATGGAAATGTTCTTAATGATTTACTGCCAGTTGCACCTCAGCTCTGAACACTATTGTATGGCTTAAGGATTTTGAAATGTGTCAAAGCTGTCAACAGGCACAGCAGTCAGTAATAACAGCTGTCAACATCAATCAGTTTCAAATAAATAAATAAATAAATAATAATAAAAATAAATAAATAAAAAAAAACAGTATGTTGTGCAATGCCTCAAAAAGAACGTTTTTGACAATTTCTGATGTTTCACTTCTATTATGAGGCATACTGATCAGTGTTATGTCATTACTTTGAAATAGTGTATATTATAAATGATTAGGCACATGACAGTGACAGCAAACACAAAAATTAACAAGCAGAACATTTGTGGTCCATGTTTGCTGTTATATTTAAATATGCTTATGAATATATTTAATTACACTTACCATCATATCAATAGTAAGGCTATGTATACTGAAATGTTTGGTTTAATTGCAAATATGGTCAGAATAGCATACTAACACACTACATTTGCTAAAATCTGCAGAAGACAGAGCACATTAAACTCTACTTTTTATCACAATGCCAAAAAATCTTCAACCTGGTCATTGCAACACATTACTATATTTTCATTTTTGCTCATGGTAAGTTCTGCGGCAGTTTCCTGGGGAAATGAACACTAAAGATGCTACAACAACAGTTACTTTTATTCACTTTCATACAAATCATGAGTAAAACAGCAGATTAAATTTTTTGCTTTCTGTGACATACAAGAAGCAAATCACTTCAGCATAATATCGCTCAATTTCAAATTGCAACCGCAAATACTCATCAGATGGTCCAATCACACATTCTGAGACCCATCACGCACAAAAACGTCAAGGAAAATATCTAAAAATGTCCTACAAGTGAAATATCTTGAAATGCAGAGTGGGGCAATCCCCTGAGTGTGAAGACACCAGTTGGTGAGGATGTGTGTGGTTTATATCGGCAGCTGGGAGCAGCTGGCTTGGTCTGATTTAACAAGACTGGTGCCAAAAGTAATTAAACTTCCTCAGAGATACAATGGCAGTCTGCAACATATGTCCAGTAAGCACCAGCATCGAGGCCATTTTTCACACACTGATTTCATAAACGCCCATCAGCAGACCCTATCTTGGAAGGGCATCATTTGGAAGCAGATGCTAGTAATAAAATTGAGAAGCACTGGTTTTTCAAAACTTTCCTTAAAAGTAGCAGTCTACAGAAGTTGCTTACATAAAATTTATTTTTGGCTTTATATGTACCTAATGAACCTTTAAAGTACAATGTGAAATGGTAGTATGATGTTTAAAATATGTTTTCATTCAATTAAAGATTATTAAATATGACAATATTCTTCCAAGATACTTAAAGGATACAGTAAATAAGGTACTGTACTTTAAGTGACTTCAAGTGCTGACATTTAAATTATTTTTTAAAGCTGTAAACAAAACTCAAGAGAGTTGTGATGTTCAAGTGTACCACTTTTTCAAACCAGCACTGTGAGATCCAGTTTCAAATTAATTTCCCCTCTATTTAGAGCAGAGGTTCTCAATGGGGGTACCACGGTAGGGCGCTGAGAGCAAATTAGGTGAGAGTGGGACGTTAGGTCACAAATGGGGGGTGTTTATCAGTTATATTAATCAAATCTATCATCAAGATCCTCATTGCATAAACACATTTATCTAGACTTGGAATATACAAGTTCTCCATTACGCGGGTTGGTGCGCATTTGTACCACAGTCATCTGAAGTATCTGGTTTAATGGCGTCAAATAGACAGGTGGAGTCACAACCTCCGCTATGCACCTGTATGGCTCTGTAGATGGCTTCATGGACAGAGCAACAGAGCAGGTGTTTTTTTTTTTTTTATTTGCAGACCAGTCTCAATCTTTCAAACGCACACCTCTGATTGTTACAGCGCTGTAAGAAACATGGCACGAGATGCGGAAACCATGTGCATTCAGCACAGAATTCTCTGGGGCAAACCTCTATGAAAACTCTCGGTGAGTAAACTAGTTTAAAAACACATTAAACGGCCCCGACATTCTAATTTGGATTGACAAGATGAACAAGAGAAAACATGCACAAATTACAAGTCTTTTCACGCATCACCACCCTTGAATTTACTATAGTAACAATGAATGTACTTTAGGCAGAAACAGATACATAATAAATATGATAATATCACTTCAGCTCTATTTTAAAAGGCTACATTAGGGAAGTGAGGGAATACAATTAATTTATTACTACTTATAAATGTTTATATTTTGTATTAAATGTTTTTAAATGTGTTTAGGGTAGACCTACTGTTTATAATTACAAAAATGCCATAGTTTGTTTTATAGAAATCATGTTATATCTAACAATGGTAGTAAACATCCATGCTTCCATGTGCTTACAAATATCACAGTTAAAACTATAAGAAAATAAATAAATAAATAAATATGATGCTTTTTCATAAGGGCAAAATGAACTCAGTTTTTTAAAGATGAAATAGAAATGCCTTAATCCTAAAAAATAGGCTAATACATATATATATATATATATATATATATATATATATATATATATATATATTATCAATTCTAACTGGTTTTGTTTGCCTGGGTGGCCTGGGGTCAGGGAATGTCATAGGGTTCATCCAAAAAAGTTTTAGAACCACCCTCCTGCAAGTTTACCAGGTCAAGGCATTGAAAGAGCTGCACGAGGGTAGTCCTGACCCGGGAGTGATGCAGGAGCTGCACTTGGCTACCGACCTCGCCCTACGGGCATCGAAGGTCACAGCGCGGGCTCTCGGACAAGCGATGTTCACCATGGTGGTCCAGGAGTGCCACCTCTGGCTTAACCTGGTTGAGATGAGGGATGCCGACAAGGTTCACTTTCTTGATGCCCCCATCTCCCAGGCTGCACTGTTTGGTGGCACCATTGAGGAATTTTCCCTGCAGTTCTCGATGATCAAGAAGCAGATGGAGGCTATCCAACACATCCTGCCCCGGCATGGTTCAAGATCCCGCACCCCATCTGCTCGTTGCCGAGGGCATCCTCCTGTGGCAGCAACACCGACTCTGCTGCAGCCTGAGCCAACCGCTCAGCCCCGGCGTAGAGCCCCCCGCAGGAAGCTGACACCCCCGTCCCATGGTCTGGTGCCAAGAACCCCAGGAATGCTTCGAAGCACCCATGAGATGGGCGACCCAGGGGCGAGGAGACCCGCTGTAAGTCTGGAGGTGGTGCACTGACCACTCCATCCCACAGTGGAGGGTCGGGAGGAGAATCTTTTGTTTCCTTTTGTATTGATTTTGCCACATGTCCAAGGGGCTGCGGCACCCACAATTTCAAAAAAGAGTGGTTTTCTCACTCCCTGGGTCACACACTCAGTGTTGTTGTTGTCACGACTGCCATACATCGAACATTGTGGCCGTGGCTAGCACTCTCCAACCCATTGCGCTGGCTGGCCAGGATGATCTGACTCGGCTACGCAATTCAACTCACCAGGCGCCCGCCCAGGTTCAATAGCGTCCATTTCACCTCGGTAGAAGGCAAGGATTCCACTGTCCTGCCTTCAGAGGTCGCAGTCCTTCTGCAGAAGGACATGATAGAGCCTGTCCCTCCAGCCAAGATGAAGAAGGGTTTTTACAGCCCCTACTTCATCGTACAAAAGAAAGGTGGTGGGTTGCGGCCCATCTTGGACCTGCGAGCACTGAATCGGGCTCTGCGCAGACTCCCGTTCAAGACGCTGACGCAGAAGCGCATTCTGTCATGCGTCAGGCATCAAGATTGGTTTGTGCTGGTAGACCTGATGGACGCGTACTTCCATATCTCGGTTTTGCCTCGACACAGACTGTTTCTTCGGTTCTCTTTCGAGGGACAGGCATATCAGTACAAGGTCCTCCCCTTCGGTCTGTCCCTGTTGCCTCTCGTCTTTACGAAAGTCGCAGAGTCAGCCATTGCTAAGGGAAGTGGGCATCCGCATCCTCAATTATCTTGATGACTGGCTGATTCTAGCTCACTCTCGAGAACTATTGTGTGCGCACAGGGACCTGGTGCTCAGACACCTCAGCCGATTGGGGCTTCAGGTCAACTGGGAGAAGAGCAAGCTCTCCTCGGTGCAGAGCATCTCTTTTCTTGGGATGGAGTTGGACTCGGTCGCTATGATAGCGCGCCTTACAAACGAGCGTGCTCAGTCGGTGCTAGGGTTCCCCTAGAACAAGTGTCCAGGTGTGTCGTCATCACGACAAATACCTCCAAGTTAGGCTGGGGCACCATTTGCAACAGGCATGCAGCCGCAGGCTGTCACAACTCACCAGCCGTCTCCTCCTTTGGAGTCAGCAGTGACTGAAGTCATTGCGGGCCACTCACATCCTGGGCGAACTCAACCACGTAGCGGATGCGCTGTCATGGCAAGTGACGCTCAGAGGAGAGTGGAGACTCCACCCTCAGGTGGTTCAGCTGATTTGGAGTCGATTCAGTGAAGCACAGGTAGACCTGTTTGTTTCCAGGGAGTCCTCCCACTGCCCGCTGTGGTACTCCCTGGCCGAGGCCCTCCTCGGCACAGACACACTGGCACACAGCTGGCCCCGGTGTCTGCACAAGTATTCGTTTCCCCTAGTGAGCCTGCTTACACAGACTTTGTGCAAGATCAGGGAGGACAAAGAACAGGTCGTGTTGGTAGCACCGTACTGGCCCACCCAGATTTGGTTCTCAGAGCTCACGCTCCTCATGACAGCCCCTCCCTGGCAAGTTCCCCTGAGGAAGGACCTCCTTTCTCAGGGACGGGGCATGATTTGGCACCCGTGCCCAGACCTCTGGAATCTTCACGTCTGGCCCCTGGATGGGACGTGGAAGACCTAAGTGGGCTACCACCGGTGGTGGTAGATACTATCACTCAGGCGCTGTATGCCTTGAAGTGCCGTCTGTTTGTGAATTGGTGTTCTTCCCAAGGTGAAGACCCCCAGAGATGTGCAGTCAGGTGAGTGCTTTCCTTCCTGCAGGAGAGGTTAGAGGGGCAGCTGTCCCCCTCCACCTTGAAGGTGTATGTGGCCGCTATAGCGGCACACCACAATGCAGTGGACGGTAAGTCCTTGGGGAAGCACGACCTGATCATCAGGTTCCTTTGAGGTGCTAGGAGGTTGAATCCTCCTAGACCGCACCTTGTTCCCTCGTGGGATCTCTCCATGGTCCTGCTGGGCCTGCGGAGAACCCCGTTTGAGCATCTAGAGTCAGTCGAGCTAAAGGCCCTCTCATTGAAGATGGCCCTTCTGACTGTGCTCACTTCCATCAAGAGGGTTGGGGACCTGCAGGCGTTCTTTGTCAGTGATATGTGCCTAGAGTTCGGTCTGGCATACTCTCACATGGTCTTGAGACCCCGGCCATGCTCTGTGCCCAAGGTTCCCTCTACCCCTTTTAGGGACTAAGTGGTGAGCCTGCAAGCACTGCCACAGGAGGAGGCATACCCAGCCTTGTTATTGCTGTGTCCGGTACACGCTTTATCTACTTGGACCACACGGAGAGCTTTAGATGCTCCGAGCAGCTCTTTGTCTCTTTTGGGGGACAGCAGAAGGGGAAGGCTGTATCCAAACAGACGATTGCCGACTAGATCGTGGATGCCATCGCTTTGGCATACCAGGCCCAGGGCACGCCATCCCCCCTGGGAGCATGTGCACACTCCACTAGGAGTGTGGCATCCTCCTGGGCCTTGGTGAATGGCGCCTCCCTAGCAGACATCTGTAGAGCAGCGCACTGGGCGACACCCAATACCTTTGCGAGATTTTATAATCTCCGGGTTGAGCCAGTTTCGTCCCGTGTGTTGGCAGGTATGAACAGGTAAGTATGCGGGCAGCTGGCCGGGTGTACCGCTTGCACACAGCACAGAGTTCCCGAGATCAGTGAACCCTGGATGTCTTTCCTCCTCAGCCCTGCAGCAGGCAAATTCAGCAGAGAAATTCGATGCCAGGCCCGGTACTTGCATTAGTATGCCCTGTACTGGGATAGGTGCTCCACATGTGTTGGTTGCCTGTGGGTAAACCCAAGTGACGTATTTTCCATGGTACGATTTCCCTGATGACAAACCTGTGTCTTCCCTTGGGCAGAGCCTGCTCTGCCACCAGTTGCTGCATTTGTAAAGTTCCTCCCCTCCTTGTAGGACCTACCGTGGGGGCTTCTTTCCACATGTGGTACTTCCGGTTGGTAAGTCCATGTGACATATTCTCCACATGTTAACCTCCCCTTCGGGCAGGATGTGGTCTCCGCGGTGTCTTTTCCCCATGGGAAAAAGAACACCTTCCCAGACGTGAATACATCTGGCCCCAGCTGAATGATTTTTCATTTTTGTGGGAGAAAAAGTAGAGAAAAGGCCGAAGCGTCTGGCGCGGCCTGTTCCCATTGTAAGTATGTTTTGTCCCCCCCTTTGGGTACGAGGGACCATGCGACATTTGTTGGGCGTTGGGAAGGTTACGTGGAGGCCAAGTGCACTTGCTACTAGGCACGCAGTGGCCTGCCTGCACCTGCACCGCTGATCCACGTAGCACAGTTCAGCTGGTTGTGGCGTTTTGTATAGGGACCCCTAGTGTCACTACATCGACACAACGTCGAGCGAGTGACAGATAGGGAACATCTTGGTTACTGTTGTAATCTTCATTTCCTGATGGAATGAACAAGACGTTGTGTCCCTCCTGCCACAACACTGAACTATCCGCTGAAATGGCCGGGACTCTGTCTCGGCTCCTTAGCACAAACCTGAATGAGTGGTTGCAAGCCGGCTCCTATTATACCCTTACGTCCAGAGGAGTGGCATGAAAATTCCACTCGCCAATTCTCATCGGAATTTTCTCAAATATCAGAGGTGTTTGGGGCTCCCAAGCATGACTCCTCGTGTCACTACATTGACACAATTTTTCGTTCCTTCCATCAGGGAACGGAGGTTACAACAGTAACCAAGACATTACCAGGCCTTAATCATTTATATTTTTGGTACTTTTCAAATTACTTTTATCTATATATTTGACTGTTTTATCCTTGTCCCAGACTCAGACTTTCAACATTTAACTAAAAAAAAAAATTACAATTATTACACGTTTAAAACTATGAAAATTAGTGAAATAAATAAAGTACATATACCATTTCAATATTTATTGTCTGAAAATATTTCCATTTTTATTTTATTTTTCAATTACGACTGTCCCATAAGTTATGGCATAATTTCAACCACAAACAATTTAGCCCCTAATATATATATATATATATTTTTTTTTTTTTTTTTGGTTTTTGTTTTTTTTTGTTTTTGTTTTTAGTGCACTTGTTTACAGAATAGGGATGCAAGATATATCGGCAGCTGATATATTATTGGCTGATAACAGGGAAAATCTAAATATTATTATCGCGCCGATAATGAAATTACTGGTAAGTTTTTCGCCAATAATTTATTATGGTTTATTTGCTTTCGGCTGAGAATCTCTGACTGCCTGCGACTTTTCTCCCTCAGGCAGGAACTCGGGCAGCCACAAGCGACAGTGCACATGCACAATGTTTGTGAGTGAAAGCCAAGCTCATGTCACCCTGTGAGGATTATTTTAACATTGCTGCACCTTAGGTCTGGTTTTAATACGGGATCATCTGCTTGTAACTCTTAGCTAGCAGTTTTGGGTTAAAGGAATTAAAAATAAAACTTTTTTTTTAAATATCGTTTATCGGTATTGGCCACAATGAGCTGTGAGTTATTGTATCAGCCAATAAATTCCATATCAGTGGATCCCTATTACAGAGTCAACAAAAGAGCATGCATGAGATGACATATGAGATGTTTGAAGTTGGGCTGTCAATTTAAGGTGTAAATTTAATGTGATTTCACATCATGCCTTTTTCAGCAAGTATTTATGTGATTATTTTTGATCAATTCAAATAATGAATCAGCTTATTATGTACATAATGTATGTAGCCAAGTGGAGAAATTTAATGTAATTTAACATCAATTGTACGTGGCCCTTTTATGAAACGTAGCTTTGCGACACCAGAGTTTTGTGACACCTGCTTTCCAGCACTCTCTCCTGCTAGAAACGTGAGCATATACGTTGGGCTCCCAGTTTTGTTCAGCGATTGAGAATGATTTGGGTAAATATAAAATTTTACACAAAATGCTCATAAAGTGTATTAAATATGTGTTCAGAATATTGATGGAACGATACCATTTTTTCTCTTCTTATCCGATTATAATACCTGAACTATCAGTATTGGCCGATACCGATCCCGATCCGATACCAGTGTTGTTTTTTCTTAATGAGTTTGGAACATCTAGAATTCAATGTGTGGAACTGATTGGAAGTACTCTTTGTGTAAAGAAACAAAAACCTCTAACAATACATTATTTCATTATACAATAGAAAAACAAAAAAACAATTACATAAGAGCATGCGCAAAACTTTATTGTTAACTAGTCTGCAGGATGCAGCAACACAAATAACAGTAATTCCAGTGAAAGTCTTCAGTAGAAAAGAAGCCAGTTCTCTTTACACATTTTACATTTTATCTGGACTTGTAAATGGTTTCAGATCTCTCTCTCTCTCGCTCGCTCTCTCTCTCTCTCTCTCTCTCTCTCTCTCTCTCTCTCTCTGTGTGTGTGTGTGTGTGTGTGTGTGTGTGTTATTTATTTAATTAATTTATTAATTTAATTAATTTATTTATTCATTTCATTTTAGTTCCATCAATCCACTTTTCAATCACACAGTCATTTTTTGGAACCAAACTAAACAGGGGTTCATAGTATAATATCTATGTCTTCACCCATCTATGCCCATGAGTCAAATACACTCAAATTTCTGGCAAAAAAAACAAAAACAAAAAAAATATTAGCAGCTTTATTTAGAAGCTTTCTGTCAATGCCATTATTAATGGTCAGGTTTCACATCACACCATTACATTGTGCCCTGTGATATCAATTAAATTCACATTACATCTGAGATTGTTAGGTACAAGGCCTTCAAGCATAAAAGATCAAGTGAAATTCAATAAAAAATGTTTGCCTTCTGCTTCAGTGAGATCTAATTTCACGCTAAGATGCTTGTGAAATAATGGTTAAATATATATTGGAATCTAGTACATACATTGTAGTACGACTGCCACGGTAGAATAAATGCTTTCTAAAAAAAAAAAAAAAAAAAAAAAAAAAAAAAAGGAACTTGTGAATATGTTCAACAACTTATGTTACACCATTAATTTCTGTTCTGTGGGGATACATGGAGATTCCAGAGGACTGGTTGCGGGTGCCAGATGGTGTCCCGTCACTGAGAAAGAAGGTCCTTCCTCAGGGGAATTTGCCGGGTGGGGGGGGGCTATCGCGAGGAGTGTGAGGTCCAAGAACCACGTCTGGGTGGGCCAGTTGGGTGCTACCAGGACGACATGCTCCTCATCCTCCCTGACCTTGACTGGGGGAAATGCATATTTGCGAAGTCCAGGGGGCCAGCTATGTGCCAGCGCATCTATACCAAGAGGTGCATTGGTCAGGGCGTACCAGAGTGGGCAGTGGGAGGATTCTTGGGAGGTGAACAGGTCTACCTGTGCCTGTTTGAATCGACTCCAGATCAGCTGGACCACCTGAGGGTGGAGTCTCCACTCTCCCCTGAGGGTAACCTGCCGTGACAGCGCTTCTGCTGCAGTGTTGAGGTCGCCTGGGATGTGAGTGGCTCGCAGTGTCTTGAGGTGCTGCTGACTCCAGAGGGGGAGACGGCGGGCGAGTTGTGACATACAACGGGAGCGCAGACTGCCTTGACGGTTGACATTTGCTACTGTTGCCGTGTTGTCTGTCCGAACTAACATGTGCTTGCCCTGGATCAACGGCCGGAACCTCTGCAGGGCGAGCAGAATTGGCAGCAACTCGAGGCAGTTGATGTGCCAACGCAGCCGCGGGCCCGTCCATAAGTCGGCGGCTGCGTGCCCGTTGCAAAGTGCGCCCCAGCCCATTTTGGAGGCGTCTGTCGTAACCACGACGCGCCTGGAGACCTGCTCTAGGGGAACGCCTGCCCGTAGAAATGTGAGGTCATTCCAAGGGCTGAAGAGGCGGTGGCAGATCGGCGTGATGGCCACGTGATGTGTCTCGTGGTGCCATGCCCATCTCGGGACTCGAGTCTGTAGCCAGTGTTGAAGTGGTCTCATATGCATCAACCTGAGCGGAGTGGCCACCGCTGAGGATACCATATGCCCCAGGAGCCTCTGAAAGTGTTTCAGTGGAACTGCTGTTTTCTATTTGAATGCCTTCAAACAGGTCAGCACCAACTGTGCACGCTCATTCGTGAGGCGCGCCGTCAATAAGACTGAGTCCAACTCCAAATCGAGAAAATAAATACTCTGAACCGGGAGGAGCTTGCTCTTTTCCCAGTTGACCCGAAGCCCCAGTCGGCTGAGGTGCAAGAGCACCAGGTCCCTGTGTGCACACAACATATCCCGAGAGTGAGCCAGGATTAGCCAAACATCAAGATGCCCACTTCCCTTAACGGGTCAAGAGCTGCCTCTGTGACCTTCGTGAAGACGCGAGGGTACAAGGACAGACCGAAAGGGAGGACCTTGTACTGATATGCCCGACCCTCGAATGCAAACTGCAGAAAGGGTCTGTGACAAGGTAGAATCGTGACGTGGAAGTACGCGTCCTTCAGGTCTACTGCCGCAATCTTTATGCCGGACGCTTGCCAGAATGCGTTTTTGCGTCAGCATCTTGAACAGGATTCTCTGTAAAGCCAGTTCAGTACGCGCAGGTCCAAGATTTGCCGCAACCCACCGCCTTTTTCACACTGGTGGTGGTTGAGGAGATTCCCCCTAAACTATGTAAGGCACTTTGAGTGCTTAAAATCTGATGGTATCATTAGGGCCGGGTAGGGTCAGGCCACATGGTCTCGGGTTCGGGTTGGGTTCGTGTTTCATTTTAAGACCCGTGCAGACCTCTAGGCAGATTTCTGTGCATACCTTCAGATTAAATCCTGCGGGCGCCCATGCTATTTACCCCACAAGATAATTATTCAGATTACTAATTTCCAATTTGGAGACAGCAAAGGCACCCAGCTATTTAGTTTACTTTACCAATGGATCTTTCATGGCAGAGAAACAGTGCTCTAATACGTCTTGTTAGACAATCTTATTATTTTCATCAGGCATCTTCTCACACAATCTTTGCCTTCACCTTTCCTTAGTCACATAGCTTTGTGTTGATTGTTTTCATTTCTGTAAAATATATTTGTCCAAGGATAATGAGAGGCAAAATCTCAGCATACAGGGAACAACAACATAAACTGAAACTGAAAAGAGTTTGTGGATAATGAGACTCTTAATGAGAGAATGATGGTATGCTCAAAATGGTGCCTGACAGAATATTAAAACAGTAATGTTTGGAACGGGGAATGCATTAAATGGATTTTAACTGAGGGCAACAATTGAATGCTGATCAAATCGCTGCAGGCAAAAACTTAGTTAGACTAGAACAAATGTATGTGTGTGTATCACGTTTCACATAAGCATTTAAGCAGTAGTCTTTATGGATAATCTTTTTAAACAGGGCTTGCATGGAGTTTATTTATTTATTTTGTTGTTGATGTATAGTATTGGAGATTGGGACAAGCTGTCACAGGGGCTTTATCTCAATAACTATAAGATTTTGAGTTAAAAGTCTAATTACGGAAATGCTTATTTTTTTGTGGTTTTAAATGTTGGTTTGTAACGACATATATCTATCTATCTATCTATCTATCTATCTATCTATATATATATATATATATATATATAATCATTTTAATTTGTAGCATATATATATATATATATATATATATATATATATATATATATATATATATATATATATATATATATTTTTTTTTTTTTTTTAAGCTGTTGGATAAACTAGTAAACACAATAAAATCATTGTTCAGCATAATGTTCCATTTTTTGTTATTCAGCTTATTATTTGTTCTCCTCTGTTCAGGTTTCATTCATTGTAGTCCATACAAATGCCCTGGCAATATATTTTGCCTTTTGTCATGTCAATAAATCCCATTTGCTCTAACTGCATTGAAACAAATGGAGAGAAAGAGTGCAAGAGAGCAAAACAAATGCAGCTTGAGTAATGGCAGATTATTACAAGCACCTAGACACATCAGTTATTCACAATCGTAATGATCTCATGTCTCTGTCTGCTGAGGACAAGTTCCAAAAAATAAATAAATAAATAAATAAAGCCTTATCCTCCTCAGTGCAGCCATATTTAACAAACACTGCGGTTGCAAACCAGGATGATCACATGTTAATTGAACATGTTAGTTCACAATGTTTATGTACCCTTAAATCAAATGAAATTCAGCTGAATTACTGGTGTCATCCCCATCAAAAAATCTGCATCAATTTGGATACGATTGCTTTTCCTTCTAGTGCTACTTGTAGCCCTTTGCACAAAAAACTGTGAAACACAGGTTCTGGTCCAATGGAAACAGTCACTGCGTTTCATATAAACAATAGTGAGCGTGATTTGGAAGTTGTGTTTTCACTATAAAAGTACATTTTTACTCCACTGATGGTTAG
Source organism: Myxocyprinus asiaticus (assembly GCF_019703515.2). Taxonomy (NCBI): domain Eukaryota; kingdom Metazoa; phylum Chordata; class Actinopteri; order Cypriniformes; family Catostomidae; genus Myxocyprinus; species Myxocyprinus asiaticus. The sequence continues at coordinate 6,968,506 of NC_059379.1, read as the reverse complement.
GTTTAGGGTTGGAGTTTAAGTTAGGATGTTGAATTAATCAAATATGCAGTCTTGTTGATTGTCTTACATCATTTACCACTAAAAACAACTAACTTTTGGTGCCACATTTCACCCGGATACTGGAGCTCACATGCACCCCCTACATTAAACAACACTTACAGATTCGGCCACTGGGGGCAGTAATTCAAATTTTGATAAGTGCAGACCGTTTTCAGATGAAAATTCAGAATTCTCATAGGAATATGTCAATAGAAAATATGTCACCACATGAGAAAAAAGACTGCACTACTCAAGCATTTTCATTGTTTTTGTTTTTGTTTTTGTGCAATATGTTTGTTTTCATCTCTCTTTTTTATAGAGAAGTGGGCATCCTTAGATCTCAGCATTAATCATAACTTTATTGTTTCAGTTTTAGGTTCTTGGTTCTTCAAAGAGAGTTCAAAACCCACCTACACTACTTTGTTATAAAGCAAGGATGACAAAGAAACCCCACTGCGAGTCTGTTAAATGCTGAAAAAAGCAATTTTAGTCAGACATCAGAATGAACGATTTTATCCCATTTTAACACATTATCTGTGCATGCATAATGTTCGCAAATGATTTCAGATCAGAAGTGATGAGGGACAGAAAGACTAATTCAATTTGCCTTATTGTAATACATTAAAATGTCAAATGAATCCCAGCAAACTAAAAAACATTTATAAAAATGTGTAATTGTACTGTAAGTTGTTGTTTTCATGTCATCTGTTTGATATATATATTAGAGCTGTTGTCTATTTGTATATCTGTGCCTTGTTTCCTGATGTTTTTCAGGCCAGACCACACATCGACATTATAACTTCTCTATTTTTTGTGATCTGTCAAATCTGCATTGCATGGAACAATTATGCATTGATTTTTAGAAACTGCTCAGTATTGGTTAGACATAACGCATAACACAATGCTTGGCTGCATAACTGGTTATTCACTTGTCTGATTAAAAAAGTGAGATTGTTATGACTGTTATCACGTGTTGTAAACTCACTTATTGTAAACTCACTGATCAGCCAAACAGCTTAATTTGATACGGGTGACACAATGTTTCATTCATTTGTCTTAATGAGAGAGCGGAGCTAGCTAAGTGGCGAGTGTGGTGTGACATTTATCATTACTTAACATCTGCATAATCAACCCAGAAGCCTCAACTTCTACTATGCTGTGATTGAAGACTTCTGCGCTGATTGGGGTTCCAAAGTGGAGACTGTATTTACCACCGTTGTGGGCAAAATTAATGATATTCAGCTAACAGGGGTGAATCACAGTATTTCAGCACAAAAACATGTCTCTTATTCACTAAACACCATCAATACAGCTAACCTGGCACTACATTTGCCAAAATACTGCAGTGCCATATTTAAATTAAGTCACTGTCATTATTTTTCAGCACTTATTATAGATTGTGCTCTATTCACAGTTAACTAACGCTGTTTGTCTGGTGCAATTAATCAGTGCAGTCTCAATGTAAAGACTTCACCATAGTGACTTTTTGCCTGAATTGTGAAAGTGTTCTTGTCCTTCCATTCTCACCATAATTCAAAGGATACCGTCATAGGCTCTGAAATATTTGTATTAATCGTGCGTGTTAAATCGCAATATATTATATTATACCTATATTAGTTCGGTGTAACAGTTAAAGGTTGGGCGAGGTGGAGGCGGGAACCAGCTAAACAGTCAATGTAAAGTTTAATGATATAACTTAAAACCAACATAAACAAACATGCAATGTGGCCGCGTACGTCTCTCTCTCTTGAACCGGCATCTCCGGCCGCCCTTTATCTCGCTCTCCCGCTGATCAACTGATTCAGCGCTGGCCATGCTCCATAATGGCCAGGCCATGCCCTCCTCCTCGTCCAACTCCTCCCCCGCCCGATTCAGGCTGTTTCATTTCAAAAGAAGCCCTTTGTAAAGTATTGGAATCCTTCAAAATTAGTTGAATGCACAATCAGAGTGACAATTAAAATACGGACCAAGGGCAACACTATGGGGGTGCAGGCTAAAAGTTTATATAATGATGTGTCGTTATGAAAATGTGCTATAAGAGCACCAGAAATCAGTCAGTATCGTGGGCATTTGTGTCCTAATCCTGAGGCCCATACTGCAGTTTCCTTCGGTGCTGAGGACGAGGATGCCATGTCAACGGTGGCGTTGGATTCTGAGGATTTCGCCGGTGGCCAGGTTGAGGACTTGCCTCCTAGCAGACTGGTTTCTAATCCCTCAGCAATCTATAAGGAGTTGCTTGAAGTGATCACACGTGCGGTAGAAAAGCTGCACCTGGAGTGGCATGGATATACTGCGGTTCCGACACTGGCGGCTCATCTTTCTCCATCTTTGGTGACCACATGGAAATAGAGGCCTACTCTCCCCTCGAAGCCTTGCAGGAGAACTTCAACATTGCCGAATAAAGCTTACTTGGCTTCGGGCCAGGCGGTATCAGCTTTGCACACGCTATCTGTCTTGCAAGCCCACCAGGCTCATTTTATGAGGGATTTGGATGAAGTAGCTGGGCTGGATGCCGAAGCCATCATGGAACTGCACAGAGTAACTTGGCACTAAGAGTTACCAAGCCCATCGCTCGTGATGTTGGTTGGAATATGGTGGGTATCATGGCGGCGGAACGTCATTTGTGGCTCACGCTTACTGATATTCACAACAAGGACAAGGCCTTTTTATTGAATGTCCCTGTGTCGCAGTCTGGTCTGTTTGGCGACGCAGTCGTTCGAACACCCGACAACCATATTTGGACTTAGTTTCCCCCCGCAACATGCGCTGGCAAATGAGCCCTGAAAGTCCATCCCCAAATTCAGTCTCTGTCTCCGTGGCCATGAATCTCGAGACAAGCATAACAGAATTTGATGTTTCACAAGCACAAGTGTTCACAAAGCACACAGTTGAAAATCCCACATGCTGTCATCCCATAATAAATGCTGGGCCATTGTGCCAAACCAGCTTGTTCCAAAAAGCATTTCCCCCAATGTTAATACATACTTCCTATTCAAAACACCAGGAAAGAAAATTCCTATGTGAATCTTCCTGCCGTAAGCACGCTTCAGGATGGCAGTTATTTATGCCTAGACACAATAAAGGCAAAAGCGTTATTAAACAATGTTCAATCATCTACAATGGTAAAAGTGCAAATGCTCTCCGCCATTGTGCGGTCAATTGCAGGGCAGCCGCCAAAAATAATCAACATCGTAATCTAGTTGTTACTTGTTGCGCTGCATTTGAGAATCATGCATTAATTCCTCTGTCTGCCCATCTAGTGGCTTGGCTGCAGTTACAAGGTGTTTTGAAATGGGTAATTCGGACAATAGAGCATGGTTACATCATTCAATTCAGACGAGCACCACCAATGTTCAGTGGAGTTCTTCCAACAGAGGTTTCTGTTCGGGAAGCTCTATTTTTGATTCAGGAGATTCATTTCCTCTTGCAAAAAGGGGCAATAGAAGAGGTTCCCCCTATGCAAAGAGAATGTGGTTTTTACAGCCGTTATTTTCTTGTCCCGAAAAAAGATGGTGGCTTGCATCCCATTCTGGACCTGAGATGTTTGAATTTAGAATGTTGACACTCAAGCAAATAATGTCACAGATGCAGCTGGGGTACTGGTTTGTGACAATAGATTGGAAGGATGCTTATTTCCACATTCAAATTGGGGCAAAACAGGTGTTTTCTCAGGTTCAATTTTGGGGGCAAAGCGTACCAATTTTGTGTCCTGCCTTTCGGACGTTCACAAAATGCATGGATGCAGCATTGACACCCTTGAGGCTTCAGGGCATCCGCATTTTGAATTATCTTGATGATTGGTTGGTGTTAGCTCATTCAGAGAGTTTGGCAGCCCAACACGAGATTCTCAGTCACTTGAACAATCTAGGGCTACAGAACAACCTAGACAAGAGCATTTTGTTGCCTAGGCAACAGATGCTATTTCTAGGGGTGGAGCTGACTAGACTTACAATGCAGGCATGTCTGTCTCCAGCTCGCGTTCTGTCATTCCACCAGTGTCTGGCGATGTTCAGAGTGGGAAACGTTCTCCCTGGGAGATCACAGGCTTTTGAGGCTTATAATTGCGGCATCCGCTGTCATTTCCCTAGGCATGTTGCATGTGAGACATTTTCAATGTTGAGAAAGAGCTCCATCAACAAGAAGGTTATATATGTGTAAATGGTGTATTTTGCCTCTTGGTGCGCAGCGCAGAGTGAGGATCCAGTCCACTGCCCGGTTGGTTCAGTGCAGGATTATTTGCAAGAGGGTTTTGGGGCTAGGGTTACCCCAGCAACACTTAAAGTGTACTTGGCCACTATAGCGGCTGAACATGTGCTGGTGAATGGAGTTTCTGTTGGAAGACATTCTCTTGTCTCTCGTTTTATGCATGGAGCGCGTAGGCTTATACCTTTTCATCCCGTCTGTGTCCCTTTATGGGATTTATCTGTGGTGTTAGAGTCGCTCTCGGCTGCTCCGTTTGGGCCTTTAACATCAGTATGTGATAAATGTATGACTCTTAAAATGGTCCTGTTATTAGCATTGGCATCATTTAAGATGGTTGATGATTTGCATGTCCTGTCAATCAATCCATTGCATATGGAATTTGCAGCAGGTTTATCTAAGTTTGTTCTGAGACCTTGTTTGGGCTATTTGTCTAAAGTCATCCCTACATCTTTTTGCTCGCAGATTGTTAATTTGAAGTCCTTTTCTCCATTGCCATTTGAGTCGGAAGAGCATAAAAGGCTACATATGTAATGCCCAGTGCGGGTTCTGCAGGTTTATGTTGATCGTACTAACCAATGGCATAAGTCAGAGCAGTTGTTTGTGTGCTTTGGTGGCTGCAACAGGGGTGTTTCGGTGTCCAAGTGATTGTGGATGCAATCTTGAGTGCTTACGAGGTACGTGGTTTGCCTTCGCTCTGGGTATTCGAGTCCATTCTATGAGGAGCATGGGATGCTCATGGGCCTTGGCTAGAGGTGCATCCTTGGAAGACATTTGCATCGTGGCAGGATGGTCCTGTCTGCGTAATTTTGTTAAATTTTATAAATTGGATGAGAGTTTGTCTCCTGCTTCCCAAGTTCTCTCTGTTGGGTAAGGAGAAAGTTTTTGATATTTCTATTTAATTAGCTCGCTTATGAGCCACTGTAAGCTTGGCACATGGGCTTAGTGAGTTGGCAGCTACCCTTTGCATGGTGTGATGGTATCTCATCCCAATTGCATCATTACGCAACATTGATGTTTCCTTGAAAGGAAGCGTCTCGGTTACGAACGTAACCTTGGTTCCCTGAAAAGGAACAAGATGTTGCATCTCTGACCAGACTCTCTAGTTGCTGCATAGGCTCATGCCTGTTGCAGAAAATATGGCAAAATGGTGCCAAAACAGCCGCCTATATGGGTTCCGTGACGCAGCACTCTATGGGCATCGCTTAAGCACCATCAGCCAATAAATTGGCGTGATTGTATACAGGCTTGAGACCACGTGACTCACTGATGTACGCAATGTCTCGATAACTTTCAGGGAACCAAGTTTACGTTTGTAACCGAGACGTATTATTGCAGTGATGTCAAATGCTCATTGGCTCTCAAGTGTCTCGTGACCACTTGCGACATGCCGTATTCTGTGATGTATATGTTTGAATGATAAATTACAGCGATGTTATGGAGTGCATCAGGAGAAGATTTACAGCAACTTATCATTTTATTTCCACTTTCTATCTCACACAATGCTGTTGTATGACGTCAGGGAGCACATCGGATGCAGCACATCACCCTTTGGATTACTTTTGTACTGAATTTTGCCATTTTTCTGAATAAATTATTGTGATTAAAATTATCTGCCTGTTACGTGTTTTATATGCTTAAAAAGTGGTTATGGTAAGGTTTAGGAGTAGGTGTGAGATTAGCGGCTTTAAAATATATATAAATTAATAAATTGTAACAAAAATGATTGCTACTGTACATTAATCTACTTGTTACATGTTTTTATATTGTTGAAATGTGCTTATGTTTAGAGGTTGGGGTTGTCACAGTCTGTCTCATGTTCTTCAAGGACTCTTATTTTGAGGTTTTCCCCTGGACTACATCTCCCATAGTTCACTTCCCTCATCACTTCCATCTGCTCCTCATCATCCTCACCTGTATTCCATTCCCTCATTTAGTTCCTTGTGTATAAATACCCTCTAGTTTTGCTCATCCCTTGTCTGTCTTTGAAGTGTTATGTTAGCATGTTTAGCTTTATTGTTTGTTTCCACTCCAGTGTTTGTTATTAAAGGATTTAAAGTATTTACTCTTGCGTCTCTTCCACTCCAAGAACCCAATGTTACAGGGGTAGGTTTAAGGGATCTAAGATATCTATAAAACCTTATAAATGAACAAATATATTTAAAATAATTTCATGTATTCAAATATATTTGTAATTGATTCGTCAATATTTTACATTTTCTAAAGTTGTAAAAATGTAAACATGTTTACGCTTTAGATGCGTTCAAACGTCCATATTATACGTTTTAGTGTCTACCCAAATGTACAAGCATGTACGTTTAAATGAGAATACATCCAGATGCACAGTGCAGTCGAGCATACTTTCTGCATTTTACGTGTCTGGATTGCAGTGGTGTACAGAAGCAATACTGTATAGTATTTGCATTGATATTTTAGGCATGTTTTTGCCATTTTCCAAAGTGCATAATTACTTTAGTGAATCATTTGCTAAAACAATATAAACAGTGCATGCAAATAAACAAAATTAATTCTTAGTTCAATCAAACGCTATAGCATTTTGCCATAAATTCATCTGGCCAACAAGGACCATTTAAAAAATAAAAAAAAAAAAAAAAATGCTTCAACGGTGAGCCAGTGGACTCATAGTGTAGAAAAGTTATTTTTATTTTTTGCACTCATGGAAGCTAGATTAAACACATCATGCACTTTTCTGACCAGGTGGAGCATTCATTCCTTCAAGCTCTGCATGTACTGCTCTGTTCCAGAGATTAGTTTCACATCACTGTCTTTTAAAGGACAACATGTGCAGGGTAAGAGGGGTAAACCCACACTTTCAGGGCAAAACACTGATTCTCAGGGGGCTGCGTGGATGGGGTGGATATACAGTATGTACTATCAGCACTTTGAAAAGAGCACATTGCTCCAGTGCAGCCTATTTGTCACAGCTGGGAAGTAAGAAAAAAGTTTAAGGCAATAAACCAACAATCTATTAATAATAGGAAAAAGTGAGACTGACTTAGATGTCATGGAGGAAACTGATATTGATTGCAGGAACCTTTTTTTCTGGTTTTAGGTCATGTTGCATGCAGGTACAGAACAGTATTTTTTACCTTATAACAAATCAGGAATTTTTAATGAATTATTCAGTGATTTATTAGATAGTGTAGATCAATCAATACATTCTACTTTGAGTGTGGCTTCCAGTTTGGCTTGCAGACTCAATGAGTGTGTTGACATGCACACCAATATGCTGATAACTACCAAAATCAGGTCAAATATATGTTTATTGAGCATAATCAGTGTAAGATTGTGCATGTACAAATGTTCAATATGAACAGTTTTGAGATGCAAAAAAAAAAAAAAAAGAGAAAAGTAAACATAACAGTAATTCATACTTGTGTGCTATATTCCAAATCTTCTAAGGCAATACAATAGCTTTGTGTGACAAAGTACATATAATAGCATATACAGGTTATGAATGACATGTGCGTGACTAAATATTGACAATGAATCAAATACGTCCTTCAGGATTTTGTGTGTATATAGTACAAGTCGAAGTTTAGCACACACCTGATTGCTAAATGCATGTTCTAATGTTTGTGCTTACGCATGCATTTTTATTTTTTACACATTTGGGAGCTTCATTAGGACTTGAAAACCAATAGCAAGCTGACAAACATGAAGAACACCTTCTATAGTATGAACCTTATTCCAAAGAAACACTTTATAAAAAAAATAAATAAAAGAAAATCCCCTAACAACAAGTAGCCTCAGTCAATGAATGCCAGCAGCAGACAAATAAGTCAATAGTTGAGCACAGAAACTTGGCCCTTACCATGAAAAGAGGTGGCATGAAAACAAACACCTTAATAAGATCACAGAGGAGAGGTGGATGTGTTTAAATGGAAGTCTTTCTTGGCTGATTAGCAGTTTTGGCTGCCTCAGACTGCCTTTGACACAGTGTCCTTCTGCCATGGCTGGCAGGCAGCCTGGGAAGTCAACTGCGTCTTCTGTGATTAGTCAGAAGTGAGAAACCCAGTTAGGATGGCAGGTAGCTGCTGCTTCTCATTAAGCCAACAGAAGAGAGATGTCATGTCATGTGTGTAAAAGGATCAAGGTAGGCACAGCTACCAAATCCAGAGAGACAGAGTTTACATAATCTATAGCTTTATTCTTGTGACTCAGAGTCAAATGTCCAAACATACACCAGAGACAGGGCAGTCTCATAAGAAAAATGCCACTGAAGAGACTTTTATCTGTGCACCACCTAAACGTCACTCTGATGACATTTTCACCCAACATTATCATTCCAGTACCCCGTATAGGGAGCTTCAGCCAATGGCAGTTATTCGAATTTCGGCAAGCACAGACTGACTGTCTCAATAAATGTCAAACTACTGCTTCAGAATTCAAAGTGAGATCAAGTCAATCAAAGCCTCTGCTTTGACCATAGTGTTTTAGAATACTTGTATGCTGAAAGTTTACAATTATATAGATACAGTACAGTATTGTTGACCGCAACCCCTGATCCATAGCACTCGAGGACAACAATATAAAAATACAACTGACCATTTCAAGGACTATTTGTTGGTTTAAGGAAGTGACGTCTTTGTTATTAGAACATTTCCTACTAGTTGTCATACTCATTCAAAACAACAGCAGGAGGTGCCTCATTCATTGTGACTTCATGATTGTCATAAAATGTGGACCATGTTGTTCAGTGACTGGATGCTCCCTAAATGCTTGAACTAACAGAAAGTAAAGTTTTCTTTTTTTTTTTTTTTTTATGATCTCCGAAAAAGCACCCACAAATGAACTGAGATGGCTGGATATGTGCAGTACTACCAACTGTAGCACATACCTCATATCTGGTAGGTGAACAAAACTAAGTGTAAGTTTGATAGGTAGAGCTCTAAAAGTGACTATGGATCTCTCACATTATAATGAATGAAGCCAGACAAGTAATTTATTACAAATAGTCATTTAGACGCTTTTATTTGAAAAAAAAAAACTTACAAAATAGGAACACAAAAAATAAATCCTTACCTTATCCACAGGTCATGCAGACAGCTTCACTGAACGGCTTCACTGACCTTGGTTCCCTGAGGGGAAGGAGACGCTGCGTATGATTGCAATGGAACACAGTCTAAGTGTCACGTGGTCTGAAGCCCTTATACAATCATGCCAATGCTACTAGCAGGGCCGTTTTCAGAGTCAAAAACTTACCAATAACTGTTGTCAAGGGCTCGAACAGTGCACCCGAGAGTGCCTCAAACACAACAGATAAATCCCATAAAGGGACATGGAAAGGACAAAAAGGTCTAAATCTGCATACCCCATGCATAAAATGAGAGACAAGAGAATGTGTACCAACAGAGACTCCATTGATATGTGCATATTCAGCCGCTAAAGTGGCAGCATAGATTTTAAGCACTGCTGGGGTGACCACGGCCCCGAAACACTCCTGAATAAATTCCACAGTACCGACAGGGCAGTGAACTGGATTTTCACTTTGCGAAGTACAACAAGAAGCGAAAATACGCCACTTAAACATATATATCCTCCTTGTTGATGGAGCTCTAGCATTTAGAAAGGTATCAACAACAGCGGGGGATAAGCCATCATTCAAAAGAGCGCCCCATTGAGGGGAAACTCCCATAACTCCATAAATGTGCATCGATGCCCAGCAGTGCCAAGGGCGAGAGAGAAAACCAGAGGGGACAGTGCGACGTCTCGCTCGAAGTGAACAGGTGCACTTCCATTCTCCCAAACTTCCTCCAGATTTGTTGCACAATTCTCCCTGTCTGGACAGGAGATCCGGCCCTAAATTCAACTGGCCTGGAACCTGTATGGTTTGTAGAGACAGTACATTGTCCTATGCCCAGAAGGATGAGATGTGCCAGTCTCAGCATAGCACAAGCAGCACCGTGAACATCTCCAGACAGTGTATGTGTCAATCCTGCCGCTGGTGTATACAGCGCCCCAACCCACAGAGGAGGCGTCTGTCATTACCACTTAGCAGTGGGACACACACCTGTCCCAACGGAACACCCAATATCAGAAAACGAGTCAGTTTCCATAGCAACAGAGCATGATAGCACCCACGCATCACTCTGAAGGGACGAAGCACATGCCTAAGTGATTGAAGTCCCTTCGTGGAGTTCATCCAGTACTGAAAAAGTTCTTGCATGCAGCAAGCCCAGAGGAATGACAGCAGACACCATGATCATGAGTCCCAAAAATCTGTGAAATGTTCTCACAGGGAGAAAACCTCTGAACATCATTAGGTACTGGCGTAATGATAGAATGTAAGCTGGAGAAAGACGCGCCTGCATCGCCCACGAGTCTAGCTCCATACGAAGAAACACAGTCTGTTTCCTTGGCAACTATCAAGGTTCACTCACAGCCCTAGATTGCTCAAATGGCTTAGAATGACATCTTGGTGTTGGGCAGCCAGACTGTCTTAGTGATCTAACACCAACCGATCGTTGAGATAATTCAAAATGCGGATGTCTTGAAGCCTCAAGGGCACCAGAAATGCAAACATGCATTTCATGAAAGTGCTTGGTGCCAGAGTAAGTCCAAAGTGAAGGGTGCAAAATTTGTTCGTTTTGCCCCCAAAAACAAATTTGAGAAAGTGCCTATGCTTCGATGCTGTCTGAATATGGAAATAAGCATCTTTCAAATCTATTGTCACAAACCAGTCCCCTGGCTATACTCATGATATTATTTGTTTCTGCGTCAACATTTTGAATTAACATTTCATTAGAGTGAAATTCAAACATCTCAAAACCAGAATGGGATGATATAACCATGCTCTATCATTGGAACTACCCATTTTTAAACATTTTGCAACTGCTGCCAAGCCGCTAGATGGGCAGACAGAGTTAATAATGCATGGTTCTCTACTTTTGGCGACTGTTCTACAATCAGTGGCACAGAGGAAGGAGACCCCTGTGCCTTCACTACTGTGGCTTATTGAATGAGAGTAAACAATATTTTGCCTGTATTATTGTGACAGTATAACAGACTCAAAGATGGTGGTGACAGCAATTAGCAGGGGAGTGAAGAATGAGCAGATCGATCCAGGAACAGACAAAAGCACTTGATGGTGGTATTGTATTTGCAGGTTGAAGTATTACTTGGGTTGGAGAATCACACTAAGGGAAGGAGACACAAGAGAGGAGACTTGGAATAAACTTCAGAATAATGCTGGAGCGGATCATTGAGGGAGCATGCTATAATGGCATTTGAAGATTCAGGTAAGTAGAAGGTAAGTGAGTCTGCATACTGTAATGATACCAGATGAAGAATGAAGGGAGAGTGGAGTGTTATATAGAGGAGCTGATTGACACGGTAATTGGAGGCATGTGCAGGTGATCAGTATTCGGGGGAGCGGGAAGGTTGAGTGTTTGTGGCGGGAAGGTCAGGTGGATCCGTTACATTACCCCCCCCCCTCCACGGACTGCTCCTGAGGGACGAGCTTCCCGACGCTATGGCCAACCCCATCCATGAGGAGCTGAACGGTCTGGGTGAGTGTTGTGGAAGTTGGAGAGTAGGGTCGGGTCCAGAATGTCATCTCTGGGTACCTATGATCTTTCCTCATGACCATAGCCTTCCCAGTCTAGGAGGTACTCGAGGTGACCCCTGCGGCGTCGGGAGTCCAGGATGTCATGAACTGCGCAGACGGGTCTGTCTTCCAGGATTAGCATCTGAGGGGGTCGTCAGCTGGATCAGGTTCTGAGGAGTGAGGAGAGAGGGATGGATAGTGAGGTTTCAGGAGGGAGATGTGGAAAGTTGGGTGAAATCAGTATTCAGGGGGAAGTTGGAGTTGATAGGTGACAGGATTAATTTGTTTAGTGATAATGAATGGAGCAATGTAATGGGGACTTAGCTTTTTGTAGCGTAGGCGCAGCTGGATGTCCTTAGTGGAGAGCCAAACCTTCTGATGATACCCAGAAGAGAGGCTGATGGTCACTCCCATGATGGAAAAGAAAGCCCTCCAGACTCTGGAGATGAAATGGGGACCTCTGTCTGAGACGGTATCTTCGGGAATCTGATAGATTCTGAACACATGGTTGAAGAGGGCTTCAGCGGTTTCTAGGGCGGTGGGAAGACCTTTGAGGGGTATCAACTTGCAGGCTTTGGAGAAGTGGTCAACGACCACCAACACAGGCAGTTCAGTGATAAAGTTGACCCCAAGGTGTGACCAGCGTCGGCATGAGATGGGTAGTGGAAGGAGCTTGCCAGTTGGTAGTTGTCGCGGAGTTCGAGACATCCCTGATCGAACCTTTTGACATCTTTGTCCATGCGCTGCCACCAGAACTGGTCCTGGATAAGCGAGAGGGTCCTATTGGTTCCATGGTGGCCAGTGCCCAAGGAGGAGTGGATGGAATCAATGAGTGTCAAACGTTGAGAAGAGGGTACAAAGTTTTTTTTTGGCAGGACAGCCCGGCAGAGCAGGTTCAGTGGCGGTGGCTTCAGCGATTCTATCGTCCAGGGACCATTGGATAGGGCTTACAATTACGTGAGGAGGAAGAATGGTGTCCAACTTCTCAGGGCTTTCCTCTGGAGCGTAAAGATGGGAAAGGGCATCCGTCTTGATGTTCTTATCCCCCGGACGATAGGAGATGATGAAACTGAAACTTGTGAGGAAGAGGGCCTATCGTGCCTGGCAAGGATTTAGACGATGAGCCTCCCGAAGGTACTTGAGGTTCTTGTGGTCAGTTAGTACCAGGAAGGGGTGTTGGGCCCCCTCTAGCCAATGCCGCCACTCTTCCAGGGCCAATTTGACAGCCAAGAGCTCCCTGTTTCTGATGTCATAATTTTGCTCCGCCGGGGAGAGTTTTCTAGAGAAGAAGGTACATGGATGGAGCTTAGATGGTTTCCCCTGCTGTTGAGAAAGGATGGCTCCTACTCCGTTAGTGGAGGCATCCACTTCCACCACAAAAGGCCTACTAGGATCAGAGTGGATGTGAAGTGGGGCTGTGGTGAAGGTCTCCTTCAAATGTTGGAAGGCGTAGGAAGCCTCGGAGTTCCAGGTCAGAGATTTAGACTTGGACCAGAGAAAGGAGGTTAATGGAGCTGTGAGAGAGCTGTAATTCCTGATGAAGCAGCGATAGAAGTTGGCGAAACCCAAGAAGCGCTGGAGTTCCTTGATGGTATTAGGAATGGGCCAGGATCGCACAGCCTCTACCTTCCCCTCATCCATCTGGATACCATCAGGGCTGATATTGTAACCTAGGAACTGGAGGGACGACTGATGAAAAGAAAACTTTTCAGCCTTGAGGTACAGGTGGTATTCCCTCAGCTTTTCCAACACTAGCGTGACATGTTGACAATGGTCTGTCTCATTCCTGGAGTATACCAGAATGTTGTTGATGTAAATGAGGATGAATCGATGGAGGTACTAGCGGAGCACCTCATTCATGAAGCCCTGGAAGACGGAGGGGGCATTGACCAGGCCATACAGCATCACCCGGTACTCACAGTGGCCGGTTTGAGTTACAAAGCCACCCTTCCATTCATCTCCCCTCTGGATTCGAATGAGGTTATACGCACTGCGCAGGTCCAGCTTGGTGAAGATGGTAGATCCTCTCAACAGTTCCAAGGCAGCCGGGATGAGGGGAAGTGGATATCGGAACTTGACCTTTATCTTGTTGTGGGAGCAGTAATCAATACAGGGCTGGAGACCTCCGTCCTTCTTCGCAACAAAGAAAAAGCTTAAAGCAGCAGGGGATGTGGAAGGTTGGATGTAGCCCTGTTTGAGAGCTTCCTCAATGTACTCCTCTATGGCCTTCTGTTCAGGGATGGAGAGAGGATATATTTTGCCATGGGGTACTGGTTCACTGGGGAGTAAGTCTATCGCACAGTCCCAAGGTCGATGAGGTAGAAGTTGAGAGGCGCGGAGTGGGCAGAAGACGTCCTGGAAGTGGGAGTAACAGGATGGGATTTCCACAGAGGTGAAGCTGATTGGACTCTCGATGGAGGAGTTGAGACAGAGGGGAGGAGATTTCTTGGCAACGATCAAGGCTTTAGGAACGGGAAGATTGGGGAAACAGGAAGGAAAACACTGGGAGCCTCACTTCAGGATGTCTCCGTTAGACCAGGAAATGATGGTGGAATGCAATTCGAGCCATGGCTGTCCCAACACTATGTCAGTGGTTGTAGAATATTTTTATAAAGTTGAATATAATTAATCAAGTATAATCAATGTAAATATAACCATTTTATTCTACAATTATTTTGGATGGTCAAAGCATGTATCTTAATGTTTGTGGAGAGGTCTGTCTTGGAATAGAATGTGGGGCCCCTCGCATATGGTAAACTGAGTCTCCTGTGTTAACGCTAAATAAAATGTCGTGAGGCCTCTACACTGTGGTGTCCAGTGACACACATGGAATATATTAGCCATGCCTTGGTAGATCATATGTATAAAAAAGGGTACCAACCCAAAATGCGGGAGTTGCTCTACAGACTGTCTCAGCTTTGCTATCTCTGATAATAAAGTCTATCTTCTGGCATCAAAACCCCAAAACTTTGAGAGTGATTTCTCACAGAGGCGGCAGAAGCCTCGACAAATTGGTGCCCAACGTCATCATTTGATGGAGAAAGGTGGGCACAGGGAAGAGAAAGAAGAAGGCTTAGACCATTGGCTCAGCAACTCCCCATTTTAATTAAAGGTACACAGGAACAGTATGTGCCTTGGGTTACACAGGATCTTGAGGGGCTGGTCTCTTGCCTCCCTGATATCCACGAGGGGGCTGAGAAGTGGATTAGAGAGTTTGAAGAACAAACAATGGGCAGACTTTTAGCTGTGGGGGACATTAAAGCTCTCCTGGCAAAAATTGTAGGAGGAGCCAAGATGGAAGAAATCCTTCAAGCATCTGATCTGGACAGAGCTGTGGACTCTTATAACATGGATGGAACTGTTTTTCCAGCCCAATCGAGGTCCATCTCAAGGCCCAATAAACCCTTGGGGAGGTCCAAATCAAGGATATTAGGGATGCCAAGAGAATCCTACAGGGGAGAGTCAGCTTCCAATTTTAACAACCAATGCTGATCAAGAACCTATGCTGCAGGTTAAAATAGAGAGAAAAACCACACCTATGCTAGTAGACACAGGAGCGGTTTATACATGTGTAAATTCAAATTATGCCTCACATCTCCCCTTGTCTGGAAAATTTGCAAAGACAATAGGATTCTCGGGACAAATGCAGCTAATTCCTATGACTGCTCCAGTTTATCTACAAACTAAAAACAAAAGTGCAACCATACCTATCCTGGTATCAAATCAGACACCTGTTAATTTGTTAGGGAGAGATGCATTATGTAAATTGGGGCTTCAAATTTGGTGTTGTCCAGATGGAGTGTATAAATACTTACAGGGAATAAGAACTCAAATTATGATTTCTGAGCCAAGAGCAAATGTGTATTGGATAGGACAGATAGAAAGTGATGTGAGACAGACAATTAATAAATGGGGACATTTTATTGAAGCACAGATTCCTGAGGCACAGTTGCCAAAATCAGAATTTCACTGTACAATGATATATGATCCTGAGAGAGAGATGCAGAAATAGAAAAGAAATGGCAAGAAGGAACTGAAGGACAAAAAATCGAAATGACCTCGCAATACATCATAATAGGCAAACAAGGAGCAGCTTTGAATATAACTGAGAGTGAATTTATAAAAAAATGGTTTAATGTAGCAGATTCTGCTCCACATGTATCCTTATATGTAGGGAAAAATTGGAAAGCAAAAGATTTAGGGCCAATGATGAAAAAGGCTAAACAGTGCCAATGGGAACCAACAGTAAATCTATTGATTTTTCATTCTGCTGACAAAAATTACATAAAAATTTTGTGTGAGACTATATTGGTGGGTACTCCTTAGGAGGTAGTCATTAATAAAAATAAAAAAAATACAAATGCAGATGATAACAACACCAAAATTGGTAGAGACTATTGATGCTGGACTATTTAAGGAAGTGGAGCATCAGGTACCAACTGACTTATGGTCTCAGCATGACACAGATGTAGGGTGATGTTTCACAGAGGTGGCAGAAGGCACAACAAATTGGCACCCCAGATGGGACACTGGAAAGGAGCAGCGCTGAAGCCACAATGGGCTATCTGGACAAGCAACTCAAACAGTGGCCACTTAAAAAGGTACGCATTTTTTGCTTATATAATTAGTTTGTGTTGCTTGCCAGAATCTGCCTGTGGTGGTAAGGACATTCAAAAAGCTCCTCAATTCAAAGAACAAAAAGAATAAAGAGTTCTGATTCCAGAAGAAATAATTGCATGCAATGATCTGTTTTTACTGTTAAGGGGGCCTTGATGGATAACAGTAAATGAAGAGCAGATAAAATTTTAAAATAAAAAAACCAGGAAGGCAAGAGAGACAGGTTTTTGACCAGGTAGGCAAATCCTGCAATGATCTGTTTTTACTGTTAAGGGAGCCTTGATGAATAACAGTAAATGAAGAGCAGATAAAATTTAAAAATAAAAAATAAAAAAGCCAGGAAGGCAAGAGAGGCAAATCCTGCAGGTCACCAAAGAGGGGTGTTTGAATAGTTGCGTTTAAGAATTTTATAGTATTTTTTTTTTTGAGAGCTCTGTGTTTATAAAGGCCTTGTGTTTGTAAAAAGTGTGAATGTTTCTGTGTCTGTGAGAGTGTTTGTGTCTGTGTTTGAAAGTGTGTGAAGTGTGACTGAAGTGCAATTGCATATGGAAGTGTATGATTGAGTACAAATATGAGCCTAGTAGAGGGACTAGAATGTATGATGTGTACTTAAAATAAAAGGAACACAAAGTGTATGTTATAGGAGTCCTATAAATAAGAAGACAAGTGTGAATTTGAATGAAATATGAGCCCTAAAAATAAAAAAATAAAATATTTTTAAAGGGACACGATAAATGGAGTAAATGTTGTCTAATAAAGAAGGATTGTCTTTTATATGTTGAATGAATGTTGGGAATGAAAGCCTATCTCTTGTGAAAATTTGGAAAGGAATTTTCTTTGTTAACACAGATAAAACTAAAATGTTCAAGACATTGGCATTGTAGATTATTCTAGAAGCAAATAAATTAAAGTAGTAAGATATAAGTTTATCCTCTAAATGTAATGATTTATCTAAATGAATGGTGATAAAATAATTTTTCATTCTTTATTTGCCAAGTAAAAATAACAGTGAAAGAAATAAAGACTCAGCTAATCTATGAAAAAAAAAAAAAAAAAAAAAAAAAAAACAGCTGTTATTGTGATTTGGCACTATTTGGATACAGAGTGATCCTAAAAGTAAATTGACAACATGTAGGAAATTTGGACATGTATGTGGCATAATAATTATTAAAGTGCGTGTTATAGAAGAAGAAAAGGGAAATTGGTTGATAAATAAATGAAAAAAAAAATGAATTTCTTTGGGAAGATGATGTTATTCGAACAAATAAAAAATTGTTACAAAAACTGATACATTGGTAAATTTGTAAGGGTTTGATGTATTATAGGTAAAATCATGGCAGCCACTCCTGTGCACAAATCAAAGATTAAAATATCCATTGTGTAGAGAACTCATGAATAAGCTCTCAAGCAAATGGCAAAAGAGAACAAAGATATGATGACAAAATGGCCAAAGGAAGTGACATCTGATGTAGCGTTGTGTGAGAAAATGGAAACTTTGATAAAAAAATTATAAAACTAAGGATGAGTAAAAAAATAAAAAGAGAAATGTGCTAGCACTGAAAGGAGAAAATTCTAAGAAAAAGATATAAGACTGGCAAGAAAAATACTGAAGGATGCAGAAAAACAGATAAGTAAAAAAGGAGAAGCCCTTGTCAAATCACCTCCATATGTGCCCTCAGAAGGTCAGTTCCCAATACTCAAGGGAACTGTAGAAGTTGTAGGAGAAATGCAGATGGAGAGTCGTGTGGAGTTAGAAAATAAATAAAAACAAGGCTGGGACCAAAGAAGGGAAAGGATAGAAAAAAAATGAGAGAAACAAAAATTTATACGAGACAGATAAATTGGTGAGAAATAAATGTAGACTATTAGACAGTAGGGAGAGAAAAAGTGAAAAGTGGGCACAGGGAAGAGAAAAGGGCTACAAATCAGACTCCTGTTAATGTGTTAGGGAGAGATGCATTATGTAAACTGGGAATGTTTTTTTGGAATTGCAATAATTGCAATAATGACGGCTATTGTTTTGTTGTGTACTTCCTTTATTAAGGTCACTAGTTATCAAAGCCACGGTTAAGCAAATGGAAATGTAAGATGTCAAGAAAATGAGGAAGAGAAATGAAAAAGGGTGAAAATGACTAATAAGAAAATTATATTTTGTAACTTGAGTATGAAAAGTAAACCATAAATGTGAAAACTTCACATTCATGTGTCTGTTTTATGTTCTGTCTGGTCCAGTTTATGAGAGAATACAATATTTAGCAATATTAAATTAAACACTATAAAGTCTTGATATCTAAATGTAAGAACCCATGATTATTTGTTTTGTTTTTGATTTTCTATGTGTTTAAATATGTCTGGAGAACAAATTTACATGCGAGTTGCAACTTTATCGGTGTAAACTTGATCAACCAACAAAACTAAGATAGGTAGAGTTTATTATTTTTGTTAGGAACTGTTTGGTGGAGAGATTGAGTGAGACCTGTTAGAGCACTGAATAAACAGGGACCTATGACCCCATGCTCTGTAAGGAGAGTGAGTGGGTGGGGTTATACCCCTTACTCTCTAAGGATGGTGTCTGCAGACTTTGAATGGGAGAACTCATCTCTCTTGGTGTCTTCACTCAGACAGGGGCGCCCCGAAATTAGAAAAGGAAAAAAAAAAAAAATAGATAGCAGATTGTTTTAGTTAAGATTAGATATTTTTCTTTTATTTTCTTGTTTTATATAACAGTGTAGGCATTGGTTGATCATGTGTATACTGAGAAGATGCCTTTGAAACAAAAATTAAAGGAAAGAACATTAAGAATAATTTGGATCATTTCATGTTCTCTGTTTTTTCAATTTGCTGAAGTTGTGCTCTTAATATCTGTTCTCATGATTTTTGTGTGACAACCTTACCAACTTTGTGATGCATTTTCTTAGGTTTGATCTGTGACCAATCATGCCAAATAAAATGGAAAATAAAGTCCCAACCTCCAAAAAGGAGGCAGAACTAAGCAAATGTTGTAAACAGTTTTGCTCAGATGCTCTGATATCTAACAAAATAGAACTTTACTCGTGCTAGAAGTTCTGATTTAAAGATGTAAGAAATATCTTGGACCTATTTGATTGTAAAAATTATTGATAATGCTAAGGAAAAAAATGGTGATTGGTAGTAAGTGAAACCCATGAAGAAACATTAAGATTAAAATTGAACATCATAAATAACTTCATACTCATGCATATAGTCTTTGACACTAACTATGTTTTATTTCTGTTATCATCATTATGTGTATGTTGTTTCATTAACTCAGTCTGGAACCAGTCTCTCACAATTGCAGATGGCTAGGCCATATGATTTATTGAAGCTGATAATACTGCAGGAAGAAGTCCGGAGAAAAAACACTGAGAATGATGTGGGCTTTTATATGATTGATCCTCCCGCTCACGTGACTGCTGGTAATCATTACTGATTTAACATTTCAAATGTGGATTCAAATCTCTCTGGATAAGTTGATTTCAGTCTTATACCATCAATGAGATGTATAATTTACCAGACTGCCATCAATGGGTTGAATACCCAGGTCTAAATTGTTCTGAGGGTCTAAATTTGAATCCAGCATCTAACCGCTGATTTATTGATTTAAAGAGTAAATATTACAAACTTGGTGACAAAGTTAGAGTTACCTATTGGATTGGTTACTCCCACAAATTTTCCAGAGAGTACCCTCACTTTAAAGAAAAAGGTTAGTGGGTGCTACAAAAAGTTGATTGAGTTTCTTTTTCTAGTAAACTACAGTGCATCCGGAAAGTATTCACAGCGCTTCACTTTTTCCACATTTTGTTATGTTACAGCCTTATTCCAAAATGGATTAAATTAATTATTTTCCTCAAAATTCTACAAACAATACCCCATAATGACAATGTGAATGAAGTTTGTTTGAAATCTTTGCAAATGTATTAAAAATAAAAAACGAAACAAATCACATGTACATAAGTATTCACAGCCTTTGCCATGACACTCAAAATTGAGCTCAGGTGCATCCTGTTTCCACTGATCATCCTTCAGATGTTTCTACAACTTGATTAGAGCCCACCTGTGGTAAATTCAGTTGATTGGACATGATTTGGAAAGGCACACACCTGTCTATATAAGGTCCCACAGTTAACAGTGCATGTCAGAGCACAAACCAAGCCATGAAGTCCAAGGAATTGTCTGTAGACCTCTGAGACAGGATTGTATCGAGGCACAGATCTGGGGAAGGGTACAGAAAAAATTCTGCAGCATTGAGGATCCCAATGAGCACAGTGGCCTCCATCATCCATAAAATGGAACAAGTTTGGAACCACCAGGACTCTTCCTAGAGCTGGCCACCTGGCCCAACTGAGCGATCGAGGGAGAAGGGCCTTAGTCAGGGAGGTGACCAAGAACCTGATGGTCACTCTGACAGAGCTCCAGCATTTCTCTGTGGAGAGAGGAGAACCTTCCAGAAGAACAACCATCTCTGCAGCACTCCACCAATCAGGCCTGTATGGTAGAGTGGCCAGACGGAAGCCACTCCTCAGTAAAAGGCACATGACAGCCTGCCTGGAGTTTGCCAAAAGGCACCTGAAGAACTCTCAGACCATGAGAAACAAAGATTGAACTCTTTGGCCTGAATGGCAAGCATCATATCTGGAGGAAACCAGGCACCGCTCATCACCTGGCCAATACCATCCCTACAGCGAAGCATGGTGGTGGCAGCATCATGCTGTGGGGATGTTTTTCAGCGGCAGGAACTGGGAGACTAGTCAGGATAGAGGGAAAGATGAATGCAGCAATGTACTGAGACATCCTTGATGAAAACCTGCTCCAGAGCGCACTGGACCTCAGACTGGGGCGAAGGTTCATCTTCCAACAGGACAACTACCCTAAGCACACAGCCAAGATAACAAAGGAGTGGCTCTGGGACAACTCTGTGAATGTCATTGAGTGGCCCAGCAAGAGCCCAGACTTGAACCTGATTGAACATCTCTGGAGAGATCTGAAAATGGCTGTGGACCGATGCTCCCCATCCAACCTGATGGAGCTTGAGAGGTCCTGCAAAGAAGAATGGGAGAAACTGCCCAAAAATAGGTGTGCCAAGCTTGTAGCATCATACTCAAAAAGACTTGAGGCTATAATTGGTGCCAAAGGTGCTTCAACAAAGTATTGAGCAAAGGCTGTGAATATTTATGTACATGTGATTTCTTTTTTTTTAAATTTGTAATAAATTTGCAAAGATTTCAAACAAACTTCTTTCACGTTGTCATTATGGGGTATTGTTTGTAGAATTTTGAGGAAAATAATGAATTAATCCATTTTGGAATAAGGCTGTAACATAATAAAATGTGGAAAAAGTGAAGCGCTGTGAATACTTTCCGGATGCACTGTATTTCTATTTGGAGATTATTCCATGAAAGTATCACTTTAGAGGCCTACAGTTTCTGCACTGTGAATCTTGGTTTTGCCATTTAACTGAATAATTTGTCAAAAAATGCTGAGAAGTATAAAAGAATAATAACTGAAAAATCTTATTGTTAAATGATGCTGAAACAGTAAATAAAAAAAATAAATTATAAAAAATCAAGAGAATGACGGGAAAAAGATAGTTGTATTAAATGTAAAGAGAATGTTGGGGAAAGAAAGGCAAAGGTTGTGTTTTACTAAATATTTGATAATTTTTGTTTTAGGGATCATTTGGGAAATCATGCAAGATAAGCAGTTGTGAAAAAAGACAGAGATTATTTTCACAATATTGCATTCGATCTTGTTCTGCTCAACTAACAGAATTAAAATCTCTTACTACTGCATGTCAGTTAGCTAAATGACAAACAGTTAACATTTTCACTGACTTGGCTTATGCTCACGGTGTTTGACATCTATTTGGAGCAATAAGGAAACAAAGAGGTTTTAGAAAAAGTAATGAAAGCTTAATTTAACATGCAGAACAGATTGAACAGTTGATTTCTGCAATGATGTTACCTAAAAGACTGGCTATCATTAAATGTCAAGCCCACAAAAAGGGCAATGACTTTGTCATTAAGGGAAATAATGCTGTAGAGTTAGAAGCCAAGAAGGCTTCTGGCTGTCAGTTGAAGTATTATTGAATCACAACCACAGTAGGATGATATAATTCAAAATAAAGGTCCATATGAACATACTACATGGGAAAATAGGGGTGCAAAGAAAATTCACAAGGTATATGGCATTCTCATGAATGACAGATTATTGCATAAACTACATTTCTCAATGTTTTTATTTATGATGCGCATGGTTTGACCATTGCGCGAGGGGATAAGTGATAAGGAAAATTAAACAGCAGGGATATTGGTCTCCATACTTATATGCAAGGAGACGATTTTCTGTCCACATGTGAAGTCTTTACTCAAAACAATTTCAGAAAAGAAATAAAAATACCTATAGGTCACATACCAGTGCCAGAAGGACCATTCAAGCATTTGGTTATGTATTATGTGGATATGATAAAGAAAGTGCATGGAAAGCATTATATGCTTGTAGTAATATGCAGACTTAGCAGATGGCTGGAAGCAGTACCATCAGCTGCTCAGGGGTCAGGAACACTAATCAAATTTATAACAAGAGAGGTAATACCTGGATTCAGAATACCAAAAGGTTCTACAGTTTTTTATGTATGTTGTTTGAATGGACAAAAGAATGTAGGGAATGAGTAGATTGAAAGTTCTGGAAGAAGTTTTCGTGAAGATGATTTAAGATGGGAAAGTTTGAAAGCAGTTAATATAATGAATTATTATAATAATCACTATTTTTACTGTTGAAGAATAACTTAAATATATTATTGTTGATGTAAAATGAAAAAGAAGGAGTGACTGTAATGACAGTGGAGACAGTGTGGGGGAGTGGAGTTCCTCCCTCACCCGGCACTCTTTCACACTCTCAGTCTAAGTTTGATAAGTGTCTGCTTGAGACAGAAACACATAAGCAGATGTTGAAGAGTGTGCTAAAAGCACATCTCTAAACTGTTTTATATTCTTTTGATTTTCTTTTCTTTTCTTTTCTTTTCTTTTCTTTTCTTTTCTTTTCTTTTTATATGTAAAATGATGTGATTTGGCAATGATGTTAGATACAGGGAAATGAAGGAGAGGTTCAAACAGCTTTCCTCATCATGATTAAAGATTTTATATATTCAGAGGACATAAAGTTGTGTTTATGCTAAAGATAAAAGATTCAGTTGAGCGTTCATCTGAAAGAATAAATGTACCTTCAAAAACTATCTAGAGACTATTATTGAATTAAGGTGATGTTTTTTTAATTAAGCTTCCTAGAAGTTTGACAGAGACTACACTTTATTTTGTTTTGTTTTGATGTTAGTCCCCACCATGATACATGGTCTTTTGTGATGTTTGCTAAAGGAGCAGAAATATAACTTGAATGAAAATTAATGATCCGTAAATGAGTTCAATTGTAGCATTTTTACTTTTACTTTTAATTTGGACAATTTTAATAGATTGTTGAATTTTGATTCGCAATGTATCTGCGCAAAGTATCTGGGTTGAAGATATCTACACTACAAAAGAGAACTCTTAATATGATAATGAATATTTGTTTCATGTACTCTACATAACTGTGACAACCACAGGCAAGGCTGAACCAATTGCACGCTCATGATTACAGTATAACATGCTTATAGGTTTCATTTATTGAATGAAGAGATAAGGAGACAGAATATTTTTAATCCGTTCTTAATCAAACTTGAATGGAGACGTTTGGTTCTGTAATCTCCACCGGAGTGTGGTTGCATAATCTGGTCATTGGTGATGAAGCTGTGTGACTTAACTTAGTCACTAGATAGCATAACTGAGGCAACTGAATTATGAAACTGCACTCTGGATAAAGACAGTGAAGGTGAGACTTATGTAAATCTCAGAGGGGGGATATGTGGAATATTTTTATAAAGTTAAATATAAATTAATCAAGTATAATCAATGTAAATTTAGTCATTTTTGTCTACAATTATTTCTAATGGTTAAACATGGATTTTACTGTGTGTGTGTGTGTGTGTGTGTGTGTGTAGAAGCCTGTGTAAAGGAGGCCCCTCAAAGTGGAATATGTGATCACATGTGGTACTCATATAAGGTAATCTTGAGTCTCATGTTTTGACACTAGAGGAAATATAGGATAAGGCCCCGTAGAGAGATGGAAAGGGGCCTCTCAAATAGTTTCATGTTCTCTAACAGTCTGAAGACATAGAACAAAATGTATGGGGTGTATCCGTCACGCCCTAGGTGAATATGTGTATATAGGCATGTTTGAATACAGAAAGTCAGTTGTGCTGGGAGCAACTCGGCTTTGCTATCTCTGATAATAAAGTCTATCTTCTGGCATCAAAACCCTAAGACTTCAAGAGTGATGTTTCACAGAGGTGGCAAAAGCCACAACAACAGATGATGACTTTCCTAGGAATGACTGGCTTCAGTTCTGACTGGATAGAGGAATATGCAGTAAAAACAGCTCCACTGAGAGAAATCATGAAACAAGCAGGACTGCAAAATTTAAGTACTCCACTAAGATGGAATTCAGATGTGTTGCTAGCATTTGAATCTATAAAGAAAGAACTACAAAGGGCATCTACTCTCTGTAATCCCGACTACACTATACCGTTTCACCTGTATGTGGCAAACAGAGCTGATGGTTATGCATCAGCTGTATTGATGCAAGAGACCTGCAGTGGTAGGAAAAAACAACCCATAGATTACTATAGCACTAAGCTGGACAACGTAGTGCAAGGTTACCCACCATGTTACCAACAAGGCCTTGCAGCAGTATATTATGCATATGAGAAAGCATCTACATTAACCATGGGATACCCAGTAACCATTTATATGCATCACAAAATTGTGGAGTTACTAGAACAAGGAAAATTTGTTCTGACTCAAGCCCGCATTCTAGCATATTCATCATTACTTACATATCCAGATGTTACCATTAAGCGATGTAATACAGTTAATCCAGCTGAATTGATTCCTTTGGCTTATGAAGGTGAACCACATGGTTGTGTAGCTAATTAACTGGCATTCACTAGGCTACAGCCAGATCTTGAGTCTACGCCAATCTCTGAGGCAGAAGTCACTTACTTTGTGGATGGTTCTAGTTTGAGAGATTATTTGGGAAATCATACAGGATATTCAGTTGTAAAGAAAGACATGGAGGAATTTGTGCCTGTAATATCCCAACAGTGTGTACAGCCTTGCACTGCTCAATTAGCAGAATTAAAAGCTCTCACAACTGCGTGTCAATTAGCAAAGGGACAAAAAGCAAATATTTTCACTGATTCAGCTTATGCTCATGGTGTATGTCATCTGTTTGGAGCAGTGTGGAAACAGAGAGGCTTCAAAAAGAGTGATGCAACTCCCATTCAACATGCTGAACAGATAGGTCAATTAATTTCTGCTATGATGCTACCAAAACGATTAGCAATCATCAAATGTCAGTCTCATAAAAAAGGAAATGACTATGTCATTAAGAGTAACTACAAAGAAGATATGGAAGCTAAAAAAGCATCAGGATTGTCAGGTAGCAATGTTAGCTCCAGTAGTTCTTACAGAACCACAGCCTCAGTTGCATGATATTATTCAAATTCAACAACAAGCAGGTCCTTATGAATACTCCATGTGGCACCAAAGAGGAGCCATGAAAGACACACAAGATATTTGGTGCTCACATGAAGGACAGACAATTGCACCAACCTCACTTTTAAACATTCTCATTCCAGATTCGCATGGTTTTGACAATTGTGTGAGGGGGGAAGTGATAAGGAAAATTAAACAGCAGGGATATTGGTCTCCATACTTGCATGCAATGATAGACGATTTTCTGTCCACATGTGAAGTTTGTGCCAAAAACAATGTTAGGAAAGGAACAGCGACACCAATAGGCCACATACCAATACCAGGAGGACCATTCAAGCACCTGGCAATGGATTATGTTGAATGATAAAGCGAGTATATGCTTGTGGTAATAGACAGATTTAGCAGATGAGTAGAAGCAATGCCATCAGCAGATGAGGGGGCAGGAACAGTAATTAAATTTCTAACAAGAGAAGTAATCCCTAGATTTGGAATACCATCAGAAATAAGTTCAGATAATGGGTCTGCATTCATTCAATAAACTGTAAAACAAGTATTGCAGCAATTGAGAATAAAACAGAGACTAGGGTGTGTTTATCACCTACAATCACAAGGGATGGTAGAAAGGGTAAATGGTACCCTCAAGGCCAAACGTAACAAAATATGTGAAAGTACTAAACTTAACTGGATTGATGCTTTACCTCTTACACTAATGAGCTATCGCATGCAAACTAACAGATGCTTACGAGTCGACCCATGCCTCTGCCATATTGCATAGGTCCCTACAAAGGA
Source organism: Myxocyprinus asiaticus (assembly GCF_019703515.2). NCBI lineage: Eukaryota > Metazoa > Chordata > Actinopteri > Cypriniformes > Catostomidae > Myxocyprinus > Myxocyprinus asiaticus. The sequence continues at coordinate 6,941,686 of NC_059379.1, read as the reverse complement.
CCCCCTCTATAGCAATTGCAAATGGAACTTAGGTCTTATATGAAGAAACTAACTGCAATACATAAAGCTATCTATTTAGAGGAAAAGAGAAAGGAGCCCAAAGAGGAGACAGAGACATCTTGTCCAGTCGTCCCAGGTGACCAAGTATGTTTGAGGGTATTCAGGAGAAAGTGGAATGAGCCCAGGAGAGAGGGACCCTATAAAGTGGTGACAGCTACTCCAACAGCAGTCCAAGTGAAGGAAGCACCACCTGGTATCATCTAAACCACTGCACAAGAGTTCCCAGAGTAAGGAAGGAAAGAGAAGGAGAGATACTTGAAACAGACGATATGGAAGAAAGTGAGGAGAGACCAGAAACACAGGATGAAAGGGTGCAGAATGTCAAAAGCTCAGAAAGAGATGCACAAACAGCTGAGCAAAGCAGAAAGAATCAAGAGAGTGGAAAGAATGAGTCCAATAGCATGTCTGATGATCATCACATATCTACTGCATCTGATACTACAAGCTTAAGCCACAATCAATACCACCCAAGCTTCTCTACTACAAGCCCAAGCTAAAGCCAACACCACAGCTCAAAATATTTTGGGAATTGCAATAATGATAGGAGGGCAATTGTTTTGTTGTGTACTTCCTTTTATTGAGGTCATTAGTTATCAAAGCCACGGTTAAGCAAATGGAAATGCTAAGATGTCAAGATAATGGGAAAGTGATATTAGAGAGTAACCAAAGTGTATATTATCAGGATTGGCTTTATAAACCAAATTGGGATTCACAAACATTGGATGAGGATTCAAATACCTCAAATGAAGACGAAGAAGATGAATAAAGATGAGCCACACCCTGGGTGTAAGTGCTAGCCTAATCTCTCCCCAAAGGGTGACCCTCTACGATGCCCAAAGTATCTGGGTTGAAGATATCTACACTACAAAAAAGAACTCTTAATATTATGATAAATATTTTGTTTTATGTTTGATATACACTACATAACTGTGACAACCACAGGCAAGGCTGAAGCAATTGCACGCTCATGCTAATAACATGCTTATATGTTTCAATTATTGGATGAAAGTATAAGGGGACAGAATATTTTACTCCATTCTTAATCAAACTTGAATGGAGATGTTTGGTTCTGCAATCTCCACCGAAGTGCAGTTGCATAATCTGGTCATTGGTAATGAAGCTGTGTGACTTAACTTAGTCACCAGATAGCATAATTGAGGCGATTGAACTATGAAACTGCACTCTGGGTAAAGACAGTGAAGGTGGGACTTATGTAAGTCCTAGAAGTGTTGGTCGAGATCGGTCGAGCAGAGGGGTTAGTTGAGGTGGTTAGTGCTCAACGGAGTGTGTCAACCAGCTCCAGGATGGGGTCCGGAGCTGCTAGGTTCATGGTTTTGTGATGGTTTTGTATCCTGTGACAGTAACCCAGACTCGAAGATGGTGGTGAACCCAAATGCAGGTATTTATTGGAACAAACAGAAACACAGACAGCAATTAGCGGGTGAGTGAAGAATGAGCAGATTGATTCAGGAACAGACAACAGTACTTGATGGTGGTATTGTATTTACAGGTTGAAGTATTACTTGGGTTGGAGAATCACACTAAGGGAAGGAGACGCAAAAGAGGAGACTTGGAATAAACTTCAGAATAACGCTGGAGAGGAATCATCGAGGGAGCACGCTGGAATGGCATTTGAAGATTCAGGTAAGTAGAAGGTAAGTGAGTCTGCATACTGCGATGATACCAGACAAAAAATGAAGGGAGTGTGAAGTGTTATATAGAGAAGGTGATTGACATGGTAGTTGGAGGCAGGTGCGGGAGATCAGTATTCGGGGGAGCAGGAAGGTTGAGTGTTTGTGGCGGGAAGGTCAGGTGAATCTGTGACAATTATATCCAGGCATGTATTAAAAAAACTCAGAAGTGTCTACAGCAAGGATGCTCATGGAATAAAACATCTTCCCTGGCATTTTGAACAGGGAAGAATGTAGGGAGAGTTGCATTTATTATATCTAGGCATGCATAAAAATCACTTTGAAATGTGTATACAGCAGGGATGCTCATGGAATAAAACATCTTCCCTGGCATGTTAAACAGGGAACATTGTAAGGAGAATTGCCTTTATTTTATCTAGGTATGTATAAAATCCACACTGAAGTGTGTATACAGCAGGGACGTTCATTGATAAAATCTCTTCCCAAGCATTTTGAGCGGGGAAGAGTGTGTGAACATGGGGATATTGGGATCAAGCTGGTCAGCCACAATGGCCCCAGTATTCCTATGGGAGAACAGCGTGTGATGCTTGTGTGACTGTGTGTTTTGTGTACACTTGTGCTTGTTTAACATCGAATTATGTTATGCATGTCTTGAGACCCTTGGTCATGGAGACAGAGGCTGAATTTGGGATGTAATCTCTCAATGTTCGCTCCCCAGCAAAAGTTGCAGGAGGAAACTGAACTATATTCCGATACCCGATACTAACCGAAGGACAAACAGGGGAGAAACTGATATGTTTATATGGTCAAATTTTTTTCACTGAATGGGGGCTCACCCTTTGTTACACAGGAAGCCCGTCAGGCTCATTGTACACTAAGTAATATTACACATGCACCAAGATCCTTGTTCATGGAGGCAGAGGCAAAATTCAAGCTGAAAATATTCAATGCTTGTTCACCAGAGCAAATTACAGCAGAAACTGAATTAAATTAGTGTACTGAAAAACAGGTTAGACATTAAACCGGTCCCAGCATAAAATGTGGGAACAGCATGTACTTGAGACAAAGTGCTTTTGCACACTGGATAGAAAATGTAGTTGAGAATGCTCAACATTAATTCTTCTTTCTTTCTTTTTTTCTTTTTTTTTTTTGTTATTCACGAGGGGGAGACTCGATAGTGAACTCTGCTTCATCAATAAATACTTTAGCGGGCTTCGGCTGGTCAGACGACTGTGGTCCTCTGAACTGCGCCGATAAGAACCCCAAGTGCTCGTCTGTGTGACACGATACATGTGGGGGGAGCGTTTGCTAACCTCGAATCGTAGAAGGAGGCACAAAGTCTGTTGTCTATCACATTTGCAAACAAAAGCATCACCTTGAACAACTCATTCCCCAGCGCAAGCCGCAGGGGGATATCAAGGGAAAATCCAAATGGAGTCGGTGAACTCAAAAAGGAATTCCTTAATGCGATGCACTTGGTTGGACTGCAAAACAATCGTGTGTAGATCCAACAGCTGTCTGAAAAGAGTGACATCCATGCCGCCATCGAAAAATCAATCAGAGATAGCGTTGCTCATCTCTTCTCTCACCAGAATGCCCGCATGATCCACGAAACGGGCAAAATAAATAATGAGTTTAAATACATTTCTTCATAGAATCTCTAGAGAATAATGGCACCGACAAAGGACTCAGCATGTTGGTTCGCCATCACTTAGCTGGGGAATATTCTAGCCCACACGGTCTGCAGCTGAGCTCACCGGTCCATGCATGATCCCCTCCACTGTGAGCACTGCTTCTAACAGGGAGGGGAGAGAGAGAGTGAGAGGCCGCTCCTCCATTGCCTTATTCATGTGCATTCTTCCAGAATGACAGAAAAAGACAAAAGGGACAAAGGGGACCGTTTTGTTTCCTTACCATCCAACAACAAATTATCTCATACAGCGTTTTTTAATAATGATGACTCACGATGAGCATGGTCTCTTGCATGCATTGTTTGTCAGAAAATGGCATGCTTTTGCTCAAGGGGAAGGCAACAAACATGAGGAGGATTTCAGTGTCCGTTCACACTCCTATCTTTCCAGACACAAAGCTAAATCCCAAATGGCTCCAGCACATGGAGCTCAAAATCTGGAGGCCATAGAACTGGAGCAATTGGGGATAACGCCTCGTGGTGAGAAATTGCGAGCCTCGATGAAGCGCCGTTGTCCTCGTCGGTACCTTGTAATGTTTGGAAAAACCACATTGAAATTGCTCTGAAATTTACACTGTGTCAACTTCATCCTAATGCCTTTGCCATTCAAATGGGAGAAAAATAACCTTTGCTTTGACGTGAGTTGCTAGAAACAAACACGGGCTTAGACAATTCATGAACTGAAAATCTGACTCGATGGCGTGAAAATGAGCGCCTTTATGGAGCCTGTGACATAGCTCCCTAATGGGCGTTGCTTAAGCGCCATCAGCCAATAAATTGCCGT